>NW_019396638.1:264843-284011 GCF_000591075.1 Eurytemora carolleeae | reverse complement strand
ATTTGCCTAGTACACATTCACCTAGTACACATTTGCCTAGTACAAATTCGCCTAGTGCTCTTTCGCCTAGTACACATTCGCCTAGTACTCATTGGCCTAGTACACATTTACCTTGTGCACATGCGCCTAGTACTCATTCGCCTAGTACACATTCGCCTAGTACACATTTGCCTAGTACACATTCGCCTAGTACACATTCGCCTGTATAACATTTTGCCTACTTTACATTTTGCCTAAATAACATTTGAGTGTATTTTTTCGCGTATATAACATTTTGAAAACGTATATGTGTTTTTTTTGTCTAATTCTGAGACTGGATCAAATTTGTGAACATGTTTTCAATTATATTCTAAAAACATAATATCACATCATATTTGCCTGCATAGAATGATAGAAAAAACAAGTTTACTTGGCTGTCCTGCTCAACTCATGAGCAATTTTTTGAATGTACTCCTGCCTTGAAGTAGTCTCAAATCCTTTAACAAGAACTTGATTCGTTCCACGGCTTGTAAGAGATCTCTGTTTTTGCAGTCTTCTATAGAGCATCTCCAATAGTTTTTTGTCTCTGTGACTCCATTCCCAACATATGTATAGTTGTTTTTATCAATAATTGAAGGCTTTCTCCTATTACTCCAGCTTTGATAAGTGCTGCCATATTTTCAAGAGAAAAAATACAACTGAATTTGCAAAATTTTCAAATCAGTTTAGCGGGATTTCCTGTTTCAAAGTTTGTGAGTGTTTCAAGAAATCATGGTTTAGGCGAAAAATGCACTTAAATGTTTTATACAGTGAAACCCTTACTAACGAATACATCGAGAGAATTCATCCAAAGTCGTATTCTTCACTTTCTGATAAGGGAATGTTGCAGATATTTAGTTTTTTTATTAAATGATTATATGGAACTCTTTAGACTGTTCCCGCATATTCATGGCTATTTATTTATTTTCACAAATACTGAAATTTACGTAATATAAAACTCATTGAACAATTGTCAAGACGACATTTGATAAATTCTTCCGATGTATTCGTTATTAAGGACAAACTGTTATATAGGCAAAATGTTACACAGGCGAATGTGTATAGGCGAATGAGTACTAGGTGAATGTGAACTACAGGCGAATAAGTACCAGGCAAATGAGTACCAGGTGAAAGTGTACTAGGCAAAATGTTACTGATCCATAAAATAATAATAATGATAACTTAATAATAATAATAATAACTTTTTAAATTTAATTAAATTTAAAGAACAGCAAATTACATGATTCACGCGTCGCGTGATATGTGTACTTTCCCTCACAAACTACCTTCCCTAACATTACCTCTCCTCACACACCACATTTCTAAACAAACTACCTTCCTTCACACACCACCTTCCCGTCACACACCACCTTCCCTCGCACACACCACCTTCCCTCACACACTACCTTCCTTCACACACTACCTTCCCTCACACACCACCTTCCCTCACACACCACCTTCCCTCACACACCACCTTCCATCACACACCACATTCCTAAACAAACTACCTTCCCTCACACACCACCTTCCTTCACACACTACCTTCCCTCACACACTACCTTCCCGTACACATTACCTTTCCTCACACACCAACTTCCTTTAATCACTACCTTACACTCACAAACCCCATTTCTAAACAGACTAACTTCCCTTACACACCACCTTCCCTCACACACTACCTTCCATCACTCACTACCTTCCCTCACAAACTATCTTCCTTCACACACTACCTTCCCTCACACACCACCTTCCCTCACACACCACATTCCTAAACAAACTACCTTCCCTCACACACCACCTTCCTTCACACACTACCTTCCCTCACACACTACCTTCCCGTACACATTACCTTTCCTCACACACCACCTTCCCTCACACACCACATTCCTAAACAAACTACCTTCCCTCACACACCACCTTCCTTCACACACTACCTTCCCTCACACACTACCTTCCCTCACACACTACCTTCCCGTACACATTACCTTTCCTCACACACCACCTTCCCTCACACACCACATTCCTAAACAAACTACTTTCCCTCACACACTACCTTCCCGTGCACACCACCTTCCCTCACACACCGTACATTCCTTAACAAACTACCTTCCCTAACACACCACCTTCCATCACACACAATTTTCCCTCACACACTACTTCCTTCACACACCACATTCCCTCGCACATTACCTTCCCTCACACGCCACCTTCCCTCACACACTACCTTCCCTCACACACCACCTTCCTCCACACACCACCACCCCTCACACACCACATTCCTAAACAGATTAACTTCCCTCACACACCACCTTACCGTTACACACAGTTTTTCTGCAATATTACCGTTAAAAGTTTATTTCCGAAAATATATAAATTATGCATGAAAGACGACCTTAAGAGTCGTCGGACCCAACGAGATTAACTATATGAGGAGAGGAAGGCCAGCCACACCAATATCTAGTCCGAGCCACATTCTCCTCATTTTCTCGTCCGAACCACCTCGAGATCCTCTGCTTTCAAAAACGGGGTTTTTTTAAGTGTCCAACCCTCCAAGATAAAACTATTTTTTTAAGAATCGGGCCAAGTTATAGGGCATAAATAAAATATTGAATTTTTGTAAATAAAAAACCAGTTTAAATTGAATTAAAGTTTTCAAGTTCAATGTTCTTAAAAATGTTCACCCTTTTTACGTGGATTTTCAGGTATTCCTGGTGTAGAATGCCGAAAATAATTCCAAGTTTATCGAACTTAAATTTTTTTTTGTTAATTACAATGAAAACCATTCAATTTTTCCTTGTGTTCCATATTTCGGGTTTCTAGTCGCAATTACGCGTAACACTTTTTTTCGCTTAGGGAGGAGCAGTTCGCGAAATTACGTGTTATAATTACAATTACATATACAAAATAAAGTCTAGTTTTGGGTAATTAAGGGGTAATTACGCGAAATTACGAAACCATTCCATAATTAGTAAAGTACATAAAATTCTCAGAAATGAATATAGTGGAAAAATTGTGTAAGGATATGCGCGCTACAAAGCCTACAACCATGTCCAATTCGTCCAATCTGATTGGCCGGATAAATTTAATCCTTTCAAATCAAAGTTTTGCTAATTATGCGTGATTATTGCAACATTTTGCGAAATTGCTTTTGTATAAATAGTAGACATTACGGCGTAATTGAAGTTTTGCTAATTACATATAATTATTACAATATTTCGCAAAATCACCTCGTAGAAATTACGCGCAATTACACTGTAATTTTGCGAAATTGAAGTTATGCTATTACGCATAATTTTGCGAAATTACACGAAATTAAAATTATTTACCGTTACTGCACGTAATTTCGCTTAAGTGAATAATCTAATACGTTGGAAACCCTAGTTCCATTTGCAAAATGAGAGTGGGAGGTATGCTAAATATTTTCCTATTTATTTTATTTCGAGAAGGTAAGCCATTGCGGTGGCAGAAGAGATTTAAGTTTTACCTAAATAAAGTTTGACATAATTTTCATGGCTTTAAAGCAGTGCTTAGGATCCGGATCCGGATTATTTTGGCTCTCTGGATCCGGATCCGGATCCGCAAAAAAATGCGGATCCACGGATCCGGATCCAAGCACAATTTTATTTTTCAAAATGTGCAAAACAGCGTTATTTTTCCTTAAAAATATCTTATTTTGAATTATTTAACAGATTTTAAAAATATTCTCAGGGTCTCAGGTTTCTATCTTGCTCAAATCTTAACTCAGACCTCCACCGTGCACCCCCCCCCTTTAATAACTAGAGAGGGGGGGGAGAAGTCTCCCTTTTCCCCATTGCAACTAAGCAAATTCAGTCTTCACAAATTAAGGTGTAAGGATGTGTAAGAGTGAGGGGGAAAAGGGAGGGGGCGCACATATGCTAAAAAGATACAGATGCTAAGGAACATCTTGTGTTCCCACTATAAAGAGACTGTTCTCTGTCCTGAAGATATTCAAATCAGACCTAAGGAGTTGCCTGAAGGCAGATATTCCAAACGCCCTCCTTCTACTAAAAGCTAATATGAATTAGACCTGTTTTTTTTTTCATCCAATAAAGTAAAAAAAATCATTATCATTTTGTGCAAACTAGTAGAAAAATAGTATAAAAAAATGTTAAAATGTTTAAATTTTTTTTTAGGTATGAAAAGATATTTGAACTAAAATAAAATTTTTTTTTGATCAATGACCTGGATCCATTTTTTTGAAAAGCGGATCCAGGATCCGGATCCGGATCCGGATCCGCATCCGCATCCGCATCCGCATCCGCATCCGCATCCGCATCAAAATTAAATGGATCCTAAGCACTGCTTTAAAGAGTCCAACATGAAATGATCATGATATATCCATATTTTATGCCCTAACGTGACCGGATTTAAAACGATAGTTTTATCTTCAAGAATTAGAATCTTTAACACAATCGAAGGACGAGGATTTGAAGGTGGCTCGGACGAGAAAGAATGTGGCTTGGACGAGAAATTGTTGTGGCTTGCTTTCATCTCCTTACTATATTCACGTTTTACTTGTTTCCAAAAAATATTTAATCTGATCGGTCAAGGGGTTCACAACTTCACAAGTTATGAACGGACACACAAACTATTATTACTACATCATACATCAGGGTAGGGTTACCCAGAAAGAATGAGATTTCTGAGACGACTGTGTAGAATTTAGATAGTACAAAAGTACATTAATCTTTATATCCGTTTCTGTATTTTTCAGTTCAAGTATTTTATGCTTGCTGGTTCTGAACTATTCATAGTTACTGAATTAACTTCAAGTTTAAAAAAAAAATTAAGATTTCTCTTATAAAGTTCAGGAGTTAAACAATTCTAATTCATAACGGAAAATATCCCGCGATATATCATGATGAAATGAAATACAAAACTAAGAACTAGTGATTATCTTTAAAATAAACCTCTGAACTGTAGGATATGTGTGCATATTATCAAAGATCAAGATCAAGCTCAGATAAAATAAACCTCTGAACTGTAGGATATGTGTGAATATTATCAAAGATCAAGACCAAGCTCAGATCAAATAAACCTCTGAACTGTAGGATATGTGTGAATATTATCAAAGATCAAGACCAAGCTCAGATAAAATAAACCTCCCCGAAGTTATAAAAAGTACATTAGTTAACGGGAAAAGATTTCAAAGATCGGAATATCGTAAACTTCAACGCTTGATCTAGATTTCTACTGCAGGC
Organism: Eurytemora carolleeae; assembly: GCF_000591075.1. Taxonomy (NCBI): domain Eukaryota; kingdom Metazoa; phylum Arthropoda; class Copepoda; order Calanoida; family Temoridae; genus Eurytemora; species Eurytemora carolleeae. The sequence goes on along the minus strand of NW_019396638.1, from coordinate 278,771 downwards.
ACTTCTTATTGAAGATCGACGCTCTATGCCTTCATTTAAAATTCATTTCTGGGTGAGGAAGGGAACCCCCGGCCGCCATAAGCCTCCAAATGCTATTCTGCAGTAAGAGCCTCCGCTATACAGTTAACGAACCTATGCAGCACATCTTCTTAAAAACTCTTGGTTTTAACAGTAATCAAGATTTTTTTACTTAAAAATTTTACTTAATATTAGAGTTATCTTTTGATTGCCAAGAATTAGAACTTACATTTTCTGGATAGCGGAGGCTTATGGCGGTCAGGGGTTCCCTTTCACGCGCGCGCTGGGTACAATGAGCACAGGATATCGAAGTTAAATTGATAAGGACGAGATCAATACTTCATCCTATTCAGATTAATTTCAACCTCAGATTGGAGATTAAAAACCCGCCATTTAAATCTTTAATTCTTCAATTTGAATTTCTATTCGGTATCAACACACTTATCAACAAGGTGTATATTTCCAGAACCCCCTTCCCTTTAAAGGGGAAGAAAAAAGGAAAGTTTTTTCATTCTGTTTGATACTTCATACCTTAAATACCTTTTAAATTAATACGCTCCGCGCAAACATCACTTGTCGGAATAATGGTTTAAAAGGGGGGGGGGATTTTTTTGAGAAAATATACACTCCAGGGTTTTAAGTTCATCTGTAATCAAAGATTTTTCTTCTGTTAATTTCAATTTATCAATTTCTTAACCCTTCCAGTTCCCTCTCTACGTCTGATCAACATAAAACTTCTTTCGTTAATATATATTTTTACAATTTAACGAAACAGCGTCAAAAGTTATAATGGTTTGAAAATGCGCATAAGGGCACAAGATACTAACTTTATACGCGCACATTATAATAAAATGCGCGCAGAACATTACAGAATGAATACTTCAGGGTTAGATAAAGAGTGCGCATCAATTTTCAGAGATAATTTTCGTGAAATCACAATAAATTGGCGCGAACTTCTTCTGAATGACCTTGACCTGGCGTAAAGGGACTGTAGCGGTACTTTTCATTGACAATCCATTTTATAGAAGGATATCTCAGATTCATAACAGTACCCCTTAAACCGTCGTCTAGTAAAACATTTAAACATATCACTCTTTTTCTATCTAAAAATACATCATTCAGAAAAATGAAAATTTTCAGTCAGAAAAATCATGATATCTTCCGGTTTAATAGGTAACGTTGTCAGAAGGACATGACACTATGAATTGTAATTTGAATTACGTCTACAGTCCCTTTAAATAATTAGAACTAATTTCATTACAGTTTAGAACAAAAATAACATCAAACATGTACACTGTACAGGACAGGATTGATTGGGTAGTTAGAATTTAACCTTTTTATGTCAATTTTGAGAATTGTGAATAAAACTATTTCGGGAAAGGTAGAAAAACAGAATCATGTACATAGGACAATTTGTACAACAGAGACATTGTACTACAGTTGTACACTGAACGACGTTACAATGACAAAACCTGTTTCTTTTAACATCTATATCAAATTTACAGATATCTGTTATAAGCAAAGCAAAGCTGGTAGAAAATGTTGGTTTAATCATATCCACAATAAGAGAATGGGAGGGAAACTTTTTTCCTAATCAATTATGAAAGTCACAACAGTATTGTTTCTTGTGAATAAAAAAATCCCAAGAACAAGAAGAGAAAAAATTTGGACTAAGAAATGTTTCATCTATAACCTGCCGCTAACTAAGCCGCTTTAAAATTATCTAAGAGCTGAACAAAAGAATGTTAAGATAACCACGAGAGTATATCTATTTTACATAATTCCGTCAGAATGCATAAAGGCCAAAAGGCCTCCTATGTATGAAAAAATCTTAACTTTTCAAGGATGTATAACTTTCTGGTAAAATACAAATCCATTGACCACTAATAATGATAAAAAGACCTGGTTTATTTATAAATATGACCGACCAATGAAAATAAAATAAGGACGTTTATAAGATCCCGGGATATCTTGAAGGTCCCTGGGATATTTGAAGGACCCTGGGATATCTTGAAGGACCCTGGGATATCTTGAAGGACCCTGGGATATCTTGAAGGACCCTGGGATATCTTGAAGGTCCATCGATTCTTGTATTAGAAATTGCTGACATACGTATAGGTTCTTGAAGGACTCCCCTTACCGCTGAAATGTAAGTCTGAGTTAGGGTTAAACTGAACTAAATCAAAACAAGAAATAAAACAAACATGCAGAAAAAAATGGTTTTTACTCAGAAATAAACCTAAAATAAATATACAAATCCGCAAAATTTACCCAGTAAAACATCACTAGTCGATAATAGAGAGGCGAGCTGTTAAAAATTAACTTTTGTATTTTTATGGTGCAATTTATAACAAGTAACATGAAGATGGTGTAAAAGCCCAGTTTAAAAAGATCAAAAGTCGTTCTGGAAAATATTTACACTTCTGCAATTCTGAAGTACCATATCCCAAAAAAAATCTAAAAATTTACCAATTTTTAATAAAAATAATGAGATGCCTCTTTTAAAACTGAATTTGTCAAGAAAATGATCAAATGAAGGGACAAGTCAAGGATGTAATGCAAGGAAAGTTATTTCAGAAGTGTACACATCTTTTGTACTGCAGTGTACTGTCTCTGGCGCTAATGTAAACACAAGATGGATGTCGAAGACTGACATGGGATCCATCTTTCACATAGAAAAAATCAATGAAATAATCTGGTCATAGGAAACTATTATGTCAATTATCAAAATTATAAAAACTTAATGCTTTTAACCTCCTCGGATACTAAACGAACACTGATGCATCAATTCTTGTTTACAAATTCCGCCCAGAGAGAACTGGTTTCAATATGTACGCAGAGTATACACGACAGCAATTAACTTTCCTTGCATTACATTCTTGTGACAAGTAGAGGATGCAGATAAAAAATGAGATCACGTGTAAAAAAATCACCAGAAAGGCATGTGCGCACTGTGCATTCATGGGGGGAGGGGGTTTATATATTTTTTAATTTAGACCCCCTCGTTCTTTTACGTTAAATATGATGTTTAAATTTGCAAATTTTCCTACCCCAATTAAAGGAAAAACCACCAACATTAAAATAAAAAAATAATCTAAATAATATTTGAACTTAATTTAGAAGACAAAAAAATCCGGCCCTCGTAATTTACCTTTTAAAGAATTATGTTAGCCCCAGAATATCGTAACTCTGTATTACACCCTAAGTAAAAAATCTTGTTTTCCATTCTTGTCCAATTGTACAAACATTTTCAACATAAATCATAAGGATCAATTTCCCCCGAAACACTCAAGTTCTGTCTAATATTCTTTTGAGACCCTTACATCTAACCAGTAATCAACACCATTTCTTTGTCTTAAAACTACCACAGCTGTGTCTAAAACCCCAGCAGATGTCTACCTCTCAGGTGTTGAGAAGTTGAGAAAGTCCCAGATAAGGATGGTATCGTCGTGTGAGCTCGAGACAATTTGAAATTCGTCAAACTGTAATCTACACAAACAATCAAAGTATAATAATAATAATAATATCGTGTAAACATAAGCATTAAATATTAAATCATGAAAAAAGCAAGAAATAACAAAAGTAAATACACGTTGGCTTTTGTAAGGTTTTCAATATGGCGAAACTTTTTTTGCTGCGCGCATACCGTGTTGTCTTAAAATGCGCGGCATACCTGAAAACTCTTCCCGAGTGCTCTACGAGGGTTCTTGTGCACAAGGTGCCGGTAGGGGTTCGGGGGTCCAGAGCAGCCTGCAGCAAGATATTTTTTTTTACTTATTTTTTTACTTTTGTATTTTTTTGTTCAATACCTGTAAATCCCAGACTTTAATCTTTCCATCGTATGCACCGGACACTATTCTCTTCGAGTCAAACCTAAATTATCGTTCAATTCAATCGTTCATTTGACAATGATCGCGCACTCAGAACTGATCTCTTTTGGAAATAAAAATGTACGATTCACAGTTTTACTTCTTAAATTGTAGTTTTGGTAAGAATATCGAGGTATTATTTTCTGCCTGAACATTTATCATTTTCTATTCCAAATTCTGCCGAAAATTGGCATATTCTCCATTCTCCAAATTCTCCAATAATAAGGACGATATCTTCCCTATTGTTAACCCGATGAAGATCTCTAAATTGTGTGTCCCTTAAAATTACCTTGACAGTCCATATAAAAAACTTGATTAACCTGATACAGCGCACTAGTTCCTCGTGACCCTCCAGCACACGGAGACACTGTCCACACTCTATATCCCACAGACGTATAGTGTTATCTGAACTACCAGATACTACCAACCTTGATAGTAGATATATACAATATTCATTGTTGTATTATCCTCAATGACAATGGAGAAATGAATGAAGGATTGAAGGAACGAAGGATTGAAGGAATGAAGGAATGAAGAAATGAAGGAATGAAGGATTGAAGGATTGAAGGAATGAAGGATTGAAGGATTGAAGGAATGAAGGAATGAAGGATTGAAGGAATGATGGATTGAAGGAATGAAGGAATGAAGGAACGAAGGAACGAAGGATTGAAGGAATGAAGGAATGAAGGAATGAAGGAATGAAGGAATGATGGAATTTAAGAATGAAGGAATGAAGGTAAGACTACATGAATAAATGAATAAATAAAAGAAAAAAGGAATGAATTTGCACTACGATATGACTAAATGAATGTATTGTATACCTATCATGGTACTGAAGACATGACTAGATGAATATATTGTATACCTATCATGGTACTGAAGGCAAGCAATTCCTCGTTTATGTCCGTTCAATGTTCTCACAAACTCACAGGAATGTGTTGACCAGACCTAATCAATCAATCAATCAAATGTAAAAATAGATAACTTTTTTACAATCATTCTTTCTTGGTAAAAAGGAACACTTAAAGAGAATTACAAAGATACTTTTGATACATTTATCTGATCAATAATGTGGAAAATATTGTCGTTTTTCTAGGTTTAAAGGGAGTGACCGTCTATGTAAGGTAGTTGAACTGAGTATGCACTGTTGTGGAAAACTTCTTTCGGATTCATTTGAGACATATTAAACTTTTTAAAGATCTGTAAATCCTGAGGTTGAGCGCAAATTCGACGTTCAAAACAACAATTAAAAATAATCAGTCTTCAACATTATGAATATTGATATCTAACTCATACTTGATCAGACAAATCATTTTTAGGATACCGTTGTGATTAGGGCGTTGTCATCATTGCATGAAGGAACATTTAAAATTACGTTTACAGTCAATTAAAGGAATTATTCGGACGCCCTAATTATGAGACACTAATAAAAATGCGCTAGTAATTTAGAACGCACTTTAGAAAGCAAAGATTAGTTAATTACCTTAATAGTTCTATCCCCGCTAGCAGATACAATGTATTTATCATCAAAATCTACAACGTTAACAGCTGCTCTGTGCCCAACCAGAACTCGTCTAAACAAACAAATAGATTTAACTCGTGTAAACAAACATATAGATTTAACTCGTGTAAACAAACAAACAAATCTAACTCGTCTGAACAAATGAATAGATTTTACTCGTCAAGCAGACAAACAAATAGGTTTAACTCTTGGAAACAAACTAGAAAGATGTATTAAAATATAATTTAATATTTTGACTAGTGCGAGGGGTGGGGGTGACATGAAGTGAAGATTGAAGGGTTCTTTTACCTGAGATTAATTTCTGTTGGGCTGACCATATCCCAGACCGCTATACTCCGATCCTTACTACAGGTTACCATCATTCCGTTCATATAACGGAATTTGAAACTAAACAATAAACAATTATATTACTTGTAGATAATCAACGATTAACAAATTTGAAATTAAACAATAAACAATTATATTACTTGTAGATAATCAACGATTAACAAATTTGAAATTAAACAATAAACAATTATATTACTTGTAGATAATCAACAATTAACAAATTTGAAACTAAACAATAAACAATTATATTACTTGTAGATAATCAACAATTAACAAATTTGAAATTAAACAATAAACAATGATATTATTTCTAAATAATTGATAATTAACAAGATTTAATTTCTCCGAATTTGTATCATACACATTTTTCTTACAAATGAATTCAACCGCTCTTTCCCCGGGAAAGTTGATTAGATGAAGGTTAGAGGAATTATACCTAGATTTTTATAATAAAAATTTCAGGGAGAAAGATGAGGAAAATAATTTGGATAAAAAATAAACAAAATTAATCCCAAAAATTCATTTTCCTTTCTTGTAAATTCATGTATGAAATAAACCATTTCAAATAATTCAATCGACAACAAAATCCCGTGAATGGTGAATTGTAAGTACCTACAAGTTGATCAGCCAATAGGGATTATACCTAGCTTTTATAACAACACATAAGAGTTGGGGGAAGGGAAAATATTTTCGTAGATTTGGTTAAAAATAAACAAAAATTTACGTCCCCAAAACTCAATTTTCTGCCCTGTAAAATCATGCTTGAAATCAACCATTTCTAACAGTTCTATAGAGAACAAAACTTTTTTTTCAACCCACACGATGTGACTATTAAATACCTAAGATGGAGGACTGCCTCACAGTGGTGTATGAGTGTGTTGACCATCTCTCCTGACTCTACGTCCCAAACACGGACTGTACTGTCACTAGACCCAGATATTATCACCTTAAATACATCAACATGAATAGGGGTATTGGGTGTATATTTGCTTAAGCTCTGTCCACCAGCTTATATATTTTTATACTCCACAATTTCCGAATTTTTCGCTGAATCTTATTATTACAAGAGAGATTTAATTCTCAAAATATACACCCTCGCTAATATTCAGTGAGGCAACTATCTTAATTTAAAAATAACAAATATGGAAACAAAGAGAGATGAAACAAACGAAAAAAAATCTTCATCAAAATAATTTTGAAAATACCTTGTCATCGTACTGCAAGCAAAGGACGGATCCGGTATGACCTAAAACATTCAAAGATATTATTTTTTTTATTCAAGAAATCATATTTTTTCCAATAGTCATACGTACTTGACTAGTTTGCATGTAGGAACTTGTGACGTAAAACAGAAATAAAGTCTAAAAGTTTACACTGCACCTGTTAATACACGGTTGTGCTGCTGCAGTGTTTCTCTGTCCCACATTTTAATTGTGTTGTCTCTTAATCCACTCACAATCTTCTTATCATCGTACTAAACAATCAATCAATCAGTCAATTCATAGAATTATGTCGTCTTTACTGACGACTGCTAAGGAAAGTTAGAGCACGAAGCAAAGTGTTTTTAAGAAGTATTGTATCACCCCATGGCCTTAAACTAAAACTAAAGAAAATAACAAACAAAAGAATTACGCTTGAAAGAGTAGATTCCTGAACTGATATGTACCTGTAAACAGTAGACTCCCTTACTGTTCTCACTTCTACAGTTTATTCTTTGAAGATTGTGTTTACCGCATCTCCAATTGTCCTCAATCGTCTAAAAAAATGTAAAAATATATTTTCGTAAGAAAATTAAGATAATGTGCTATCATAATTTCTGAAAATTAAATTTTAAAAAACATGGCATTCGTTAGACCAGAGATCGGAATTTTTGTGTTGATATTCATAATCTTGAACATTTGATCTCGATATCCATTTAGTTACAATTAGTTTATTGCCTGATCACTCATTAAAGTTATTGAGCAGGATATCGCTATCACGGGATATCGGAAAATTAATCCGCAGAACCTTTGACGGGGTTTCGGTGGAAAAGTTGTTTTAGGGTTCTTTTCTCATTTGCTTAAAACCGGAAAATCTTTCATTTTACGTATAAAATAATCAATTTTAACAGAAATCCTAATATTAAAAAAAAAGATTTTAGTTTAGGGGAGAGNAAGACAGTTCCATTTCTGGAGACTCTCTGAAAAATAGGCGGTCTGCCTAAGACAGTTCCATTTCTGGAGACTCTCTAAAAACCAGGCGGTCTGCCCAAGACAGCTCCATTTCTGGAGACTCTCTAAAATCAGGCGGTCTGCCCAAGACAGCTCCAATCAATTTTAACAGAAATCCTAATATTAAAAAAAGAAAGATTTTAGTTTAGGGGAAAGTGGGGGCCAGGGGGTAAAGGGAATTATTATTGAAGAAAAGAACTACCCCTGTTGAACTGTTACCTCTATATCCTTGATGATTGAAGGGTAGAGCTGTCTATAGAAGGAGTAGTTAGGATGGGATTCTCCTGGTTTAGGTTTAAACAGGTACTGGATCCAACTACAAATATATCAAATCAATCAATAGATCAATTACCCTCAAATATATGCTAAACAAAATGGAGAGAAAGGGAGGGATATGCTATTTAACCTTTCTTTCAACAAATTCTATTTACAAAATTTGACTGTTTAAATTTTAACTTCAAATTTTAACTTTAGAAACCTACCCTCTACGTTCTGAAAGTCCTTTCCATAAGCTGTCTGTATTCACTTTTCTTTCGATTAATTTCTTCCAGAGCATACCTAATACAAACAAATTTTAGTAAAGAAACAACTAAAAAGTTTTAAAGGGAGAATTTATAAAAAAAATGGAATAAAGAATAATTGAAAATGGTAAAAAAGATCGATTAAAAGCACTCCATTTAAATACTTGTTTCTTAAATGGTATCATTGTATGCTAATTGCTAATAATTGACGGAACAAAAACTTTAATAAAGGCTAATAATATTTCTAAATAATTATGTTCTATTTTCATAAAGGCTAATAATAAAAGTCTAAAACCAAAATCAAATTAAATCAGACTTTTGCAGTTACTAATTTCACCAATCATTAAGTGAAAATGCTAAATCATGACGATGTAAATAATAAACCAATTTTTTTAATCAGACAAACCTGCAGTAATTACAATAAAAAAGTTTCTTTCATAAATAAAGCTCTGTTACATGCAGGAACAAAACGGGGGGTATAGAGGGTACACGGGCGCGTACCCCCTCCCTCATTAGATAAATATTATGCAAAATAATTGCTTTTTTTGAAAAAAAAAAAACTTTATTTACGGTCTTTGTTACATCATTCTCTCTTACCTTCTGAGATGACCCTATTCCATTCCTTACTCACAAGTTCAGCAGCGCACAGAGATCTAGCGTCAAGAAAACTCAATATATTCTCTGCTACGTGGTCCAATCCCTAGATAGATAAATAATTAGTCAGTAGCGTCAAGGAAACTCAATATATTCTCTGCTACGTGGTCCAATCCCTAGATTGATAAATAATTAGTCAGTAGCGTCAAGGAAACTCAATATATTCTCTGCTACGTGGTCCAATCCCTAGATTGATAAATAATTAGTCAGTAGCGTCAAGGAAACTCAATATATTCTCTGCTACGTGGTCCAATCCCTAGATTGATAAATAATTAGTCAGTAGCGTCAAGGAAACTCAATATATTCTCTGCTACGTGGTCCAATCCCTAGATTGATAAATAATTAGTCAGTAGCGTCAAGGAAACTCAATATATTCTCTGCTACGTGGTCCAATCCCTAGATTGATAAATAATTAGTCAGTAGCGTCAAGGAAACTCAATATATTCTCTGCTACGTGGTCCAATCCCTAGATTGATAAATAATTAGTCAGTAGCGTCAAGGAAACTNGTTCTTTTGTCCACACATTTGATAACACACTGATAAGGAAGAAGGGAGGGGAATTCTTAGAATTGCATTAAATTTAAAATCCAACACCAATTATTGTAATTTGATAAAAAGTTAGAAAGAATTAAATGCAGTAGTCCATAACATGCAGCAAAACAAAAATTTAGTTTACAGAACAAGGCTGCGCCCATCTTCTATTTCAATTGTAAACATGTTCTCCTTATATACATTGTAAACAAATATGTGTGCTCCAGGTGTTATATACGGAGCATTTATACGAATGTCTTGTTTTATTATAATTTATATGTCTTTGCAACCTGATATCTAATACTTTCGATATTTCAAGCTAAAAATTTTCCTAGATATTCAAAGTTTGAAATATCAAATTATGACATAGTAAAATATCACCATCAAGTTGCTAACATATATAGATAGTAAATTAGAGTTTGAGACAATTGATCAGTTTCTTTACTTATTTACTAAAATACAAGTTTGATATTACCATGATAAGTATAATTTGGGAATGAATTTCTGGTTATTTTTATCCAATTATAAGGATTGGTTGGAAAAATTTATAACTACAAAATACAAAATACGACCACGAAAAACTCAGGGGAGTATATTCTTACACAAAAGAAAGAAAAAAGAGGGAAAAAAGGGAAGAAAAACTATATTAAAAAAAGAAGAAACATAATAATATCACTGGACTTATAATTTGCCCCCATTTAAAAAGCAATCCTCTTAGGGGGGGGGGGGAGGGACCTGGTTTTGACATTTTTAGTTCACCAAACACTCCATTGTACAACCAAAATAAAAACATTTTCTCCACAAGGGAGCCCTTCTCGGCCGCAGCAAATTTCTTTATAGTTTGCGCGGGCTCCGTCACCCTGTTAAAAAACCTGATGTTTTGGCTGTAACTTGGGCGAAAAAAATGATGAAAATAGGAGGGAAAAAAAGAATCACGGAACTAATATACACCCCCTGGCCCTTGGTAAGGGGTTAGAAATGTGGCAAAAATGACTAAATGACTAAATGACTGTAAATTAAAGATAACAATCAAGGTAAGTGATGCAAAATGACTTAAAATATGGTAAATATGTGATTTAGTGGCAAATAAATAGTTAGTTTGCGGCCGAAAAAAATGTTCCCCTCCAGAAAAGAAATTTAGGACAATAATGCCAGGACCGGGGGAGCCGGGAGGGGAGCAATTCAACTTCTTGTAAGAATATACTCCCCTACACTAACTTTCCGAGTCAGCCGATTCAAAGATTTAATTTCAAGAAAACGTAAATTATTCACTTAATTCGGCAATGCCTGAATTATGGTGACAATATCAATCCGAATCCGTTCCCTTACCTTTACATTTCAGTAAGGACATTTTTATCTTAAACGCTGAGAGAATTCTTTTCCCTTTGACTGTTAAGGATTAGAAGAATGAACAACTTTCTTCGATTTAAGGTATTTACAAGTTTGTGGAGTAGATATAGTTAAGTTATTATATTTAAGCGCTATCCAGGGGTGTATATTTTCTTAAAACATCTATTTTGAAAATCATTTCCCCTCCAGCAAGTTCATGTTTACGCGGAGCGGCAAAATTATTTAGTTCTTTCTCTCGCTAAATTGGGGGAAATAACAAATTTTTTTGGGGGAAAATAAAAAAATGTTTTGGTAAAAAGTGTCAAGAAGAATAAAAAGTTGCCGTCTGTTACCAAAATTTTTAATNCCCCCCCAGGTTAATTTAAAAAGTATATATCCGTTGCGCCCCCAAGTTTGGTAAAAAATATGTCGTCAAATATTCCAAGATTGAAAATCCGGGAAAATCAGATATTTATTGATGACGTCATTGTATCCCGATGAGGACAAATAAAACCGATCAGAGGTTTTCAGAATTTTTCTATAAGAGGGGATTTAAGTCCAATTTTAAGAAGCCCAAGCTTTTTAAATAAATTTTTTAAATATCCTTGATTCTTTTTCATTCATTGAATAAAATTTTTTAATTTAAACTGAATCCCCCTCCCCTCCATTTATTTAATTAATTCCAAGAGGGAAGGTTGGGAGGAAGGGGTAATTAATTCATTCTTCGCAGAATTATTCAAGGCTCGTAACATTGTATTACAATCAGGAATTTTCGAAAGAGATAATCTGGAATAGTGAACAATTAGAATAAATTCAAGGAATCAGAGATTTCTCAAATTATCTTAGCCATAATTTGTTTGAAATAATATTTTCTATCTTTGAAAGATTAAAAGTTTTCCCTAAAATCTGTCAACATAATTCACATAAGTCAGGCATTATAAAAATATACGTTCTTTTGTCCACACATTTGATAACACACTGATAAGGAAGAAGGGAGGGGAATTCTTAGAATTGCATTAAATTTAAAATCCAACACCAATTATTGTAATTTGATAAAAAGTTAGAAAGAATTAAATGCAGTAGTCCATAACATGCAGCAAAACAAAAATTTAGTTTACAGAACAAGGCTGCGCCCATCTTCTATTTCAATTGTAAACATGTTCTCCTTATATACATTGTAAACAAACAACAACAGAATTTCGCAGATTTAATAAAAATTTATTTTCTAAATTTTCGAAAATCGAATTTTGTTAGATAAAAATTCGATCATCCATAAAGGTCCCACAAAAAGTTGAATCCGATCGGTTCCGTGGTTTAGACGTTTATTAAACACAAACAGACAGACAGACAAACAAACAAACAAACAAACAAACAAACAAACAGACAAGCAAAGTATACATATAGATAATTTAATTTGAGAAGTTAACTTTTGATAAATAAACGTTATCTCAACGATGATAGAAAGATTTTGAAATAAGAGTCAGAAAATTTTATGCTGTTTAAAAAAAAATCTATTTCCTAAAATCTACATTGTACATTTGAAGTTTGAAGTGCTGCCCCTAGAAAAAAACTTACTTTTCTTTTAAGTATTTTGGACTTGGTTCAACTGGATCGAGTTCAGGTTCTATGATGGGTACATACACCTTCTCCGCTATCGGAGACATGATGATGGGTGAGACCGGGGAGTGGATAGAGGACTCCAATAACTCCTCACCTAGATCCCTCAACTCCTCACTACTCAGGTCCATATCCTCCATTGTACTTCTACACGCAGCTTTTCTGAAAAATATCTTATTTTTCAAACAAAATATCTTATTTCATATTTATCTCATATCCTCTCTCAAACCTTCTATTTTGTCAATATTTCAAGTTAGTATTTTTTGTTATATTTCTTACTTTGCTTCTTTCGTTAACTAGTTGGAAATTTGTCTCTATGTTATGGATTTCTTTTCATTCGTTGCTTTTCATTTTACAATGTTTCGTAATCAAATCAAATCATCATCAAAAGTCCTAAACGAACCCTATGCAATTCAAGTGCTTCAAAAACAGAATCCAAGCAAAAAATACGAGTAAAGTGAAGAAAAAATCATTTAGAACGTCTAGATTATTTTCTCAGCAAAAAAAGATTCTGCGTACTTTCAGATGGAACAAACATATTTTGTATGGATTCTCTGTTTTTGCAAAAACAATCTATTTTTTGAAATTTTTAAATAATTCAACAATTTTTCTAAATCAAGAGAACACATTTTCTGGCTTCTGACTTGAATCACTCGCGTTTAATTTCGGCTGATTGAGAAAACACCATTTTGGGATGTCGCTTGTAGAAAATGAAATTGGGGATTTTTGGCATGAGTATTTGCAGACTTCATTTCCATATTTCGTAAGGATTACAATTAGGTTTCTCAAATTCTAAAAAATTATGCATAAAAGTCTTTTAAAATTACCAAGATTAACAGGACACGATGTGGCACTAATTAAACATCATCGGGATTCGATTAATATCTATTTAATGCAACTCTGGCATGAAGTCGAGAAAAAAGCGTTAAGCTTGTCAAGCAACTCATCTATTCACAGTTTTAAATGCCAGAATGAAGAGGATTGAGGGAGGGATGGGGGCTTTATGCTACCCCTCTTTCATTTGAAAAATGTTTACCAAGAAAAAACAAAAAAATATCGAATAGAAATTCGGATTAATATTTTTGTTCGCTGAAAACGTGGTCTAAAGTTTGTTCAAATACATAAAGATAACAAAATAGTCTTTAACCTTAACTGCGTAAAATATTTTAGATAGCCATGAGTTTGTTTGTAATAGTCAATTGTCTCAACATAGCAAATAGTTAATGGATTGATAATAGAAAATTGATCGATTGTATTCAAATTCTAGAATACACCACAACACAATTCTGAAGCATAAATATTTCGAAACTAAAGGGATCGCAGGGGGGGG
>NW_019396638.1:159003-264746 GCF_000591075.1 Eurytemora carolleeae | reverse complement strand
CCCCCCCCTGGCTACGGGCCTGGGGGGGGGGGGTCCAAAAATCGTTCTCTAGGACAGACCATCTTTAATTGTTTTCTAAAAGTTCAAAACGAGTGGGTCGTTTTTCAAAACGATCGTTTTTTTCCTAAAAAGAAAAGATCTTAAAACGAACAAAAACGATCAACAACCCTAACCATACAGAATTATCTAATTGACAATGTTCAAGTATATTTTATAAATAAAGTGTTGTTTAAATTAACACAGACTAAAAATTTGGCATTTTCAGACATGTTTGAGTCATTATTTTTTCATCATGATAAAATCTTTAGGCGGAATGTACCCTTGACATATTATGATTTCTAGCGAAACGTATTTTGAAAGCTTTCAACTCATTTCTTTTCAGATAAGGGGGATAATTTTTTAAAATTAAAATTCAATTTTGCTGTTTACATTGTCAAAATTTAAATCACTAAAATTAAAATTTTATTTTCACGTTCACTGTAAACTATTCAGTGTTCAATAGTTTTCAAAAATAGATTTAAACAATTTTGTGTGAGTCGAACAGCTGATTGTATTGCCAGAAGCAAACTGTATTGAAACGAGCGTGCACGCCATAAAGGCGCGCGCTCTTTAACAACAGGGGTTTATCTACCCCCAAAAAGATTTTGTGACTGAAATTATCTTTTTCATTGATTTTTGTCGGTGATAAAATAAAAATTTAGTTTTTTGTTGAAAATATTTTTTTTAAAAGTTAACGGGCCTGAGTGTAGACGACAGTACAAGACAACAAAATACACAAAGTTATGACAAGGGTTGTATGAATATAAGAGGAGTCTTAAGAAATACACAGAGCTCCAATATAAAAATAATTTAAACTTTCATTCAATAGGTGCAATTTTAGTGAGCCAACCATGGTAAAATTGCAGCAGATTAATTTTGGGTAAAAATTGTAATTTAAAAATTTGAGTGATAGGATTGAATTTGGAGGTAGTGTAAGTTTGAAAGGCGCAAATTAAGAATTAGAGGGAGGGTAAGTTTTGAAGGAGCATAGTTAAGAATTGGAGGGAGGGTACGTTTGGAAGAAGCAAAGGTAAGAATTGGAGGTCGAGAGTAAGTTTTGAAGGAGCGTATCTTTAACTTGGAAAGAGAAGAGGGTAAGTTTATAATAAGTATAAGTAGAAATTGAAAGGGTGTTAAGTTTGAATTGGAAACATGTAAGAATTAGAGGGAGGGTAAGTTTAGAAGGAGCATTGGTAAGAATTGGAGGAAGGGTAGGTTTGGAAGGAGCATTTGTAAAAAATAGAGGGAGGGTAAGTTTGGAAGGAGCATGGGTAAAAAACTGGAGGGAGGGTAAGTTTGGAAGGAGAATGGGTAAAATTCTGGAGGGAGGGTAAGTTTGGAAGTTAGGATTATGAAATTATGATTTAGTAAAGTTTCAGGGGAACACACTTCAAATTAGGAGAGGGTACAAATTTGAGTTCGGAGGAAGGAATAAATAGGAATACAAATAAGAAAGAGGAGAGAGGCGGAGGCCTGGTCAATAGAGTTTAATAATAATTGATAGGAGGGGCCCCGCAAGATATTCAAATTCAATGAAATTAAATCCTTAGAGATTCACACAGCTCCGTTATAGTAATAATTATATCCCATTTCCTCCCATAAGCCCCCCTCCCTTTTCCACCCAATTGTTTAGCACCTTTATAACACAGACATGAGCCATTAAATCCAGAAGCAAAAATTTAAGTTTTCTTATAAATCGGGATAAGAAATATTTCGTTAATATTATTTTTTACAAATGAGAATATTTTGATCCTTATCAATTCGATTTTAGTTTGTGACAGGGCGGAAAGAAATAAAATTTACATATAACTGTTAAATTGTTTTTAATTTATACTCTTGAGTATACGTGACGTCATGTTATGCAATACACCACAATAGCAATAAACAATAAACATATCTTGAGATATACCCCCTTTTAATTTTGTATACAACCCCTTTCTCTTACAATAGATCCCAATTTTACTCAGGATTCAACAACTTTCACTCAAGATACAATCCCCTTCTCTTACAATCCACATCTTAAAATCCAGCTCCTTTGAATTTACGAAACAAACCAAATCTTTAAAAATACATTTTATCATTGGTAAGATGCAAATAAAAAGATCAAGTCTCAAGAGGTGGAAAAAGAAATAATGTATAAATATTAAATAATCATAATGAATTTCTCCGATTTAGCCCCCGTTTAACAATATCGCTGGTTACGCCTGTATCTATTATCGATAAAAAAAATGTTGGTCAATTAAACAGTTGCAATGGCAATAAAATGATGCAATTAATTCTCAAGTTCAATGAAACTAATCTTCATGCCAAAAAAACCTTTTCGAAAAGTAAATCATGCAGTAATTTCACGTTGAACCGATGAAACCAATACAATGTTAATTGTAAATGCGCTAATGTGTGCGAAGAGGCGTTTCGAAGTTTTGACTGGAGGAAAGGGGGTTAACCACCTCCAACAGGACACAACGTAATGATGCGTCATTTTAAATCTCAAAGTACAAGTAAAAATTGACATTCAAGTTGTGAGACAAATGACCTTGAAAACAAAAATATTGCCTCATTAAATGTATTGATAAGTTATAACTGGAAACTATTTTTTACTAAGTCTTGATTCATTGAAGGAATCCAATCCTCTCTGAAAGGGACTGTTGGTGTATTTTCAAGTTATTTTCCATTTGAAGATAGGCATGTCAAATTCACAACGTAACCTTTATCTGATCCATATATATCGTCGTTTTTCCAGTTAGAAACGTGTATAAATATTAAATAACACAATTTCTTTTAACTTAAATTCGCAAGTTTTAGAGTTGTACTCGTAAGCCGCTCCTGAAGAGATGCATGTCCGATTCACAACGTTAAATTTAAAACCTATATCTGATCAATATATATGTTTATTTTTTAGCATGAATTCGAAAGTCAATGTTTTAGAGAAACCACAATTGGATTTATCAATTTTTAAAGTTAAATCTGAAGTTCCCAGTTGTTGACATCGAAATACGTAAGAACTTCAATACAAAATGTAACAATATGTGGAATGTTATCCCAAGCGAAATCAAGACTTCCGGAAACCTGAACATTTTAAAAACAATCTTGATAATTGGCTGCTAAAATTATCACACCCATGATATATAAACATTAACACCAATTAAACCATTTAAATAAATGCGCATTTCATTCATTCCTTATCATAAAAAGCTTAAAAAGGAGCCCATGTAAATCTGACGTAAAGGAGGGGTTCTTTAAGTTACGTCTTTAGTCCCTATTCTAATTAAGATTTTTTTAAATTCACAATTCAACCCAAAATATTTAAATTTGCTTTTCATTAAAAAAAAATACATCTTAAAGATACAAGCAAAAACATGTTGCGAGTTTTATCTGAATTAAAATTACAAATATTTCCGAGATAATCAAATTTACCATAACTAAACAACGTGTTCTAGGAGAAGTGAAGGGCTGTATTTAAGTAACTGTTAACTTGGTGGACAAGGTGAATATTGATCTAACATTTTCTGTCAATGCAGATTCATGGGAATTTACCCCCTCCCCCCCCTTGAATTCAGTTCAAAAAGTGTGGAAGGTGGGAAGTCAGACTTATTTTTGATAATGTTTTAAAATATTTTAGAACTAATTCACTGTTAATCTATATTTGTAAAAAAATTCAATCTCAAATTCTTTTTTGACGGGAAATAAAAATTATGCTTTTAGAAAGACATTAGACATTAAAATTTTTAATCATTGCAAATTCATTGGAATGTGGGGGGGGGCACACAATTTTCACGCAGTACAAAAAGTGTAAATCCTTTAGACAAAAAGGGTGTGAAGGTCTTAGAAAGGGGTGGGAAGTCTTCAGTAACATCTTCTCATTTATAATTATGGTTTATAAGTTTAAAACTAACTTGATCTTGTTCTTCCATAACTTCCCCCGATTTTTAGTTTAAAAAAACCTTTTATCTCAGAAGAATAATTAATTTTAAAAGATTAAAAAAAAACTCAAAGTTACAATATACGACTCGGATTGTAAATCAATTAAATTTCAAATAGATTTTTCATATATTACAACCCTTTAGTCCTACCTAGCGGAAAAAAGTCGTTTTAAGGGCATTGTATATAAAACAAATAACAAATTAAAAAATTATTAAATATTAACTGAATGGGTCGAAAAAACATCGATGACTTCTGGTTGTGATATCTGAATGATTTGTTTGAAATTAAATTTGATTATTCTTCGATACGAGTCGTATATTGCAACTTTCTCAATTTAAATGGACGCAACAAATAGATCAGTAAGATTAGAAGCGATCAAAAGCGATTATTTTTCGCCGTAAGCCTAATTACCCCCTATCATTTTTCGCGAACACTCCCTTTAAAAGGGGAAACAAACAAAACTATTAAATAAAAAAGTACTATAACATCATTTAAACGCGCACTATGGCATACACGTACCCCGGTAAAAAAAGTGTAAATTTAAAATGATGAAAAGAAACTTAAATGAAAAAAAATAAATTGGACTCGGGTAACACTATTTATTACTTTGAAATGAATTGTACATAATTGTACATTCCCAATACATTCTGCAGCCCCATCCCATCCCATCCCATCCCATCCCATCCCATCCCATCCCATCCCATCCTAAAATAAAAAAGTTTATTACCTTAAATGAGCTTTTTGAAAATAATTTAGAGAGTATAGGTAAGGGGATCAAGCGCTGCGGATAGTTTTCTTACTATGAGGTCAAATCAAATATTAATTTGCAATGCATAATTTTCATTATCTTTCTCTTAAAGAATTGTTTCATCATATAATCAGTAACGAAAAAATTTCAAAAAATCAGAAAAAGATGTAAATCTTTCATTTCTTAGCAGTTAAACCCGTTTTTCAGGATTTGGTTTTAGATCTAAAATATTACCTCATCATGAAAGAATAACTTTAATGAATCGTTTTAGTGAAACTAACCTGATAAATCACACAAGATTAATTCAAAACTTAAGCCCATCAGGCCTAAACCTCCGGAAAGAGGAAAATGGTTTAAAATACCGAGAAATTTTAAACAAGGAAAGTTTACCACGCATTATTATTCAGTCCAACAATAAAAAAAAACAAAATGCTAAAAAACCTATTAACACAAATAAGAAAATAACAAGTTTTCACTAAGTCACTGCATGAAAAACGCCCTGGGAAGGCGTGTAAGGGATGTTTAGAGCCAGGGTTGCGAGTATTCAGCTGAATAATACTGTTGTATGTGACGTCACAGGACGAGAGAGAGATATGGCCTAGAATTGCAACCTTTACAGGGCTTACAATTTAGTTTCTTATTAAAACATAATCGACACAAAATTATTCACCTCCATTCGCCGTATTGTCAATTTTATAATAAATAATTCAGAGATAGAAAGCTTTTAATTCAAATTGCACGAAATTCAATTTGTGTTTGAACAAAAGCGACATTTGGTGAAAAATACCATAAGAACATATTATTACATAGCAAAAACATTATTACTGTTAGAGGAATAACTGTTACGACAAAAAAAATTCAAATTAAAATATTTAAAAAAAACTTCTTCGGAAGCCCTGATTTATAGAATGTCGTCGTTTCAAGGAGAGGTCGTCATTGTATCTGGAATAGAGAATGTTTATTAAATAATGACAATATACGTTACATTACAAAATGTTGAATTATTACTTGACTAAAATAATCATAAATCATTATCATTATAATTGAATGTAAAGGTTAAAATCTAAATTAACATTGAGGTTAAAGTTAATTTGAAGCTGCAAATAAAATTATTAAAAGTTTGAATTTTTTGCATGCTTCGAATATCAAAATTAAAATCTTAAAAAATACTACGAGTCAATTTTTAATTGTAAAAACAGTATTGATCATTACTTGTACATAAATGTAAATAAATAAAAATACAATTTCATTAACTACAAGTTTAAAATACCAAATGTCTCCAAGTCTACAAGACTACAAAGAGCAACAAATTGTTTTAATAAAAAGCTACAAGTTGATGTTTAAAAAATAGCAGTGTTCGTGATAAACCAAATAATGATTGATTTCAACCGAGCTGTACGATGCACTGTTAGAAATTGGATGGGATTAATAATCGGAAAAATCAGATAAAAACAAAATAGTTTTATCTTGGATTTTTCTTCATCCATTATTGGGTAGAGTTTCTACGCAAATATTTTCCATTTCAAACTTTTGATAAATATTAGGTATTTTAATTTTTACATCAAGACTTTGGCTTTAGGTTCCTAGGACTAAATTTAATAAATATCGTGAAGTAGTTCAACCGTCGAACCGCGCTGTGCCAGTCCAAGTTCAAAAAGTAGTTTAACTGCGCGATTCAACTACTCTCTATTAAATCTGGTCCCTGGTGACACTAGATCAAGAATCATCTCTCTAACCACTCCAATCCTCGATCCAAATTGCAATCAAAGAATTGTGCGGCCATTGCAATCCTATATAACGATTTAATCAGAAAAGGTAAAATTTTTCTTCTTTTAGAAAAATGAATTTCATCGTAGCTTAACTACAGTGGTCGGCGTTAACATCAATACAATGAAGACGACTTTTAGATTTAAGTTTTGATTTCTGACAAATTTTCTTCAATTACAAGTTTACAAGGGAACAAAGAAAAGTTGTAAAGTTGACAACTTCTCTTTATTTTAATGCTGTTTGAAAGCTTGGTAGAAATCAAAATCAAAATCGAAAGTGCTCTTCATTGTTTTGATATATATGACGATGACTGTATGACAAGGAATTATACATATTTTGCTAGGGGTTCAAAGTATGCAGATTACAGGGCTAAGGTCTATGTAATTGTATTCTATATACTCCCACTTTGGCAGGCCTACACCATTGTTCAGTGCTTTGCTAACAGACCGATTCCATGCATTCTTTTATTAAAGGAGTCTTGGATTGGAAAAAGAAAACAGACTTTAAGAGTCCATATTTTTAAAGGGACTGTAGTTGTTATTTCAAGGGACCACACATTGTAAAGAGTGAAATACCCGATTCACAACGGTACCCTTTGAAAGGTTTATTTCTAACATTTATGTAGAAGATGTTTTATCAAACCTTAAGTGATAAAATCCTTCATTGTCTCTGTTAGAGAAGAAACAATAAGAAAGGAAAACCCAACACTTGAAAATAACTAATTTTAAAACTAAAAAACATTTTTTTAATTCTTGATCATATACAAACCTTTGAGAGTACCATTGTAATTCGGACATGTCCCTTTGAGAAGGAAGAATTACGTTTAAGAACCTTAAATTACCTTTGATGTCTTGAGTTGCTCTTGTATTTAGTGCTGGCTCCCTTGTATTTGGACTCTTTGATACATCTAAACATATAAGTTTGTCACGATCCACTGAACACTACACAGAAGTCGTCAACTTTATGCGACATTACTGGTACGACAATGTGACCTCGTAGATCCTCTAATTTATGCACAAGTATTAAAAAAAAAATTGGATGGTTAAACACGAAAAAAACATTGTTCTTTTTCTCAATAGCTCTTAATATGAGGACTTGAGAGAAGTTATGATTGAAAAGTAAAAAATGCAAGATCCTGGATTCTTAATAAGTAAGGTAGTAATCTCTGTCTGCCTGGATTGGATGGTTAAACACGAAAAAAAACATTGTTCTTCTTCTCAATAGCTCTCAATATGAGGACTTGAGAGAAGTTATGATTGAAAAGTAAAAAATGCAAGATCCTGGATTCTTAATAAGTAAGGTAGTAATCTCTGTCTGCCTGCCTGTTTGTTTGTTTGTTTGGACGTCCAAATATAACCATTGCCGATATGCCTCAAATTTTTAACGTGGAACTATTCTAAGTTTCAAGTGGGTTGACTTTTAAAGGGCAAACTGAAATCAAAGCTTGGTTCTCAAGCTAGTAAAAATGGGCCGGGATCTAAAAATCTCTTTTCAGTTTGTCAAATTTGTTTACACAGCAAAACTTCGTTTTCATTTTAATTGATGATTTTCAATTGACCAAAGATATCTTTAACAGATCTCACAAAAGTACATTGATTTCAGACAATGAACTGTTCAGTGTTCACAAAAAGTCGCATTCAAAAGTTTTTAAATCAGAAACATTCCAAGAACATTTAAAACAATTAAAACAAACCAACTTAATGCACATCACTATGTGTACCTGATCATAATTTCTGCTGAAGGAGCCAGATCATGAATCTTGTATTCAGTAAAGTGTTCAAGTGTTGGAGTCCATACTAATCTATCCTCAGGGAAATCCTGCAGAAAATTATATATAATGCAGAACAGTACAACAAATATAATGATAATGCAGAAAAGTCAGGGGCGTATTCACGAATTTGTCCAGGGGAGGGGGGCTACCCATTGGAACCCAAGAAAAAACCCAAAAATCTTAGATTTCACTNAACTTGTCCCCTCCCCGAAAAAACGCCTTTGAGAACCTAAGCCAGTTTGCCTGAAATTTCGATAGGAAACTACTCCCCTTTGTAGTCCACTGTAGTACTGATTTAAGGACTATTTATTATAAAATAACCCTTCTGTATCGTTCTGTATTACTCTCTCAAGTCCTGAGTAGTCTTATGAAGACTATCATTAGTCTTCCGCCCTCTTGATTCACCCTTAATCCTCTCCTAATGTAATATCCCCTGACCTTCAATGGGGTTGCGGGTAGACATGCCAAACACATGAAAATGTTCAACTACTTTTAAAAGGAAAACACCCCTTTGAAGATGAGGGCAAGCTCATTACACACACCTGCTTTTAACTTTGGCCCATAAATCCCAGGGAGGGGGGGGGGCAAAAGGACTACTGCCCCCCCCCCCTTATATGTACGCGCTTTTCCAGTACAGTTAAATTAATCTGCTGCAGTAGTGTACAATATATCTTATGCAGTTAAAACAAAATATTTTAAGATTCATTTAGACTCGAATTATTGCTGCTACAATATCTAGTCAAGTACAGAAAAATGCATCTAATCCAATACAGTTCATTATATCATACTAGGATTCCAAATCCAGGGCGCTTCGCTTCTCGCCCATCTATGATTTTAACTTTTAAATTGTTGCTCTATCTGAGGTAAATTATCGTAATTTATGAAACAAAAACACAACAATTTACATGGATTTATCGATTTTTTTTCTTTTTTAATGCAAATTTTTATGTATATTTTAGTTGCAGTAAGTACAATACAATAGATCTTTTTCCGCAGTATCATATATCTAATTCTGTACATTATGATATCTCTCTCATGCAATATCACACTATTTCCCATGCATGAGTCATGACAGTTAAATATATCTGAAGCAGTACTATACAATTTAAATGGAGACTAAATCGCATTTCTACAATTATTATTTAAATATTTTAAAGACATAAAATTAAATCTACCTTGTTAATCATGAGGTAGAACAGAAGATTAGCAGCAAGCACCCCAGCAGCAGCCTTGAGTAAACATTAATTGAACTAAATAACTAGTAACTTTTCCAGAAGAGGAAACTCACTTCAACAGTTCTACAGTTATACAGGTCTCAACAAAAGTTCTCAGCTCACGTCAAATTAAAGTTAATTGCACGGATGATTGAAATCTGTTATGTTTTCAATCATAACTCATCTTATTGAAGAGCTGATGAGAAGAAAAAATATGTTTTTGAATTTCTAATGAGAATTTCTACGAGGTCACAAAAGCGTCCTACTAACGTCGCATACATTTAACCATCTCTTACTGTCTGGTTCAGTGTGAGCTAAGAGTTCCAAGTGGGTAGAAATCAACTATCGCCACAAAGCACACCTGTAGTTAGGCTTGAGAGGTGAATATGATTGCAGTGAAAATTAGAGCCTGAAATTTTCCTTCTAGTTGACCGGAAGTTTCCAACTGTGAGACCGTACGTTTCCTACCTATTTACCGTACGTTTAATAGTTAATAATGAGCAAAGAACGTGATAACTAAACAAGCCAATGTTAAATAAAGCAATAAAAGGGCTATAAAGGTATAGAGAAAATAGTCAACAAGGCAAAAAGCAATAGATCAAAAAGCAATAAAGGAGACATCGAAGTGTTGGGAAAACTATTACTGTTAGACAAGTTTAAAAGATATGAAACATGTTTATAGAGCAAATTACATGTTCAGTCAAAGAATAAGAACTATTAAGAGCTAATTACCGAGAAAGTTTTGTACCTATTGACTAAAATTGCCCTACCTATTTACCATAAGTTTCTTACCAGTTAACTCGAAGTTCCTATACCTATAAACAAGAAGTTCCCTACCTACTGACCGGAAGTATCCTACCTACAACCGGAAGTGCCATGCCAAAAAACCTAAAGTCTCCTACCTTTTAACCAGAAGTTTCTTACCAGTTAACTCGAAGTTCCTATACCTATAAACAAGAAGTTTCCTACCTACTGACCGGAAGTATCCTACCTATGACCGGAAGTGTCCTGTCAGAAAACCTAGTTTCCTACCTTTTAACCAGAAGTTTCTTAACAGTAACCCATGGTTTCTTAACAGTTACCCATGGTTTCTTAACAGTTACCCATGGTTTCTTAACAGTTACCCATGAGTTTTCTACCAATAAACAAGAAATTTCCTGTTACTTATCCAGAAGTTTCCTACATATGGACTGGAAGTTTTCTACCTGTATGGATGGCAGAGTGGAGGAGAAAGATACTTCGACTATGGCAGAGTCAATCAAATACTAAAATATCAAAAATATCAGAAAAAATATTTTATTTGATTTTCTTATCCAAAAAAATTGCAAAAATAATACTTAAATTGACATTTTTGACGAATGTCTAAAATTTGCATGCAGACCAAGATACATTAATGGCTACAAGGCAGGCCTTAATGTCCTCCCTCATTTTTAGAAAAAATAAGATAAAATAGGATTCTGATATCAAATTTACCCTGTACAAACTTGTTTTAGAAGCAACATAAATATTCTTGCGTTTGGTCTGAACACAGACACAATATCACGGACTATCTTCTATACCTTGTCCCAATACCAGCCAGACTATCTTCACCTTGTCCCAATACCAGCCAGACTATCCTCTATACCTTGTCCCAATACCAGCCAGACTATCTTCAATACATTGTCCCAATACCAGTCAGACTATCCTCTACACCTTGTCCCAATACCAGCCAGACTATCTTCTATACCTTGTCCCAATACTAGCCAGACTATCTTCTACACCTTGTCCCAATACCAGCCAAACTATCTTCTATACCTTGTCCCAATACCAGCCAGACTATCTTCAATACCTTGTGTCCCAATACCAGCCAGACTATCTTCTATACCTTGTCCCAATACCAGCAAGACTATCTTATACACCTTGTCCCAATACCAGCCAGACTATCTTCTATACCTTGTCCCAATACCAGCCAGACTATCCTCTACACCTTGTCCCAATACCAGCCAGACTATCCTCAATACCTTGTCCCAATACCAGCCAGACTATCCTCTACACCTTGTCCCAATACCAGCCAGACTATCTTCTATACCTTGTCCCAATACCAGCCAGACTATCTTCTATACCTTGTCCCAATACCAGCCAGACTATCTTATACAACTTGTCCCAATACCAGCCAGACTATCTTCAATACCTTGTGTCCCAATACCAGCCAGACTATCTTCTATACCTTGCCCCAATACCAGCCAGACTATCCTCTACACCTTGTGTCCCAATACCAGCCAGACTATCTTCAATACCTTGTGTCCCAATACCAGCAAGACTATCCTCTACACCTTGTCCCAATACCAGCCAGACTATCTTCAATACCTTGTCCCAATACCAGTCAGACTATCCTCTACACCTTGTCCCAATACCAGCCAGACTATCTTCTATACCTTGTCCCAATACCAGCCAGACTATCTTCTATACCTTGTCCCAAAACCAGCCAGACTATCTTTTATACCTTGTCCCAATACCAGCCAGACTATCCTCTACACCTTGTCTATCTATCGGACTAAATACAACGAGGGGACATAAATATTAGGTTTCTACTTTCTACTAAACCAAATACCAGACGAGGATCAAATTTTATCTTTCCAAGATTTTTTCTTCGCTTTTAAAAGGCAGAACCATTCAAAATTATTTCTCCACTTTAAATTATAAACTTCTAAAAAGTAAAACATTTGAAATAAGGTAGATTTTACAGACTTTTGTTGAACTACTGACAACCAGTCCGATTTAGAAGAGGAAGCCTGTGGCCGAATTTAAAGAATTTGAGCGGCGGTTTAAATTTAAGCCGCTGCTTAAATATGGTTGGTTCCACTTAAAATTCACGTTGCAGATTTTTTTCAGGGAAAAAGTAAAACAGATTTTCAACAAAATGTAGGTTTACAATCAATTGAATATGTTCGTATTTTGAACCAAACACTTGCGTTAATTTAAAATCAATAAAAAATATGACCCATCTAATCAAAATATCACCTACAGGAACTATCGTGTTTCTATAGTAAGCTTCCACTTAAAAGCCCGATTCCCAATGGTACCCAATAACTTTTATCAGATCAATATTGTGGCCAATACCATCGTTTTCCTAGCTTTAAAAGTGTTCAATTCTGACAACTTAATCTATAGTTTATAAAGCAGATAAGTCATTTTATAGAAAAACACAAATTTAATAATGAATTTTCAAATAGAAGACGATGATTATCTCCGACAAAGCTTCAAGGATACCGTTGTGAATCGTACATCCCACTCTGTGAATGAAATCAAAACTACGTCTGCAGTCCCTTGAAGTTAACCTTGTATTCCAGGACATCGATGATGATGAGCTCCATCCTGACAATCTGGGTGTTGGTGTAACTGTCGTTAGTCAAGTGAACCAGCTTACTGTAGTTGAACAACTGGTCATACTTTGCGGCACTTATATGTTGAAGATTGAAGATATAAGTAAAATTGTTTGGAAAGATTTAAGACTAAGAATGTGAAAGTCTAATTCGAAGGAAGTATGCTTAAGGACTTTTATTGGACATAACTCAAACAGTATTGGTCTGAGGCTGCTCTAGTCCTTCAATAAAGGCTAAAAGCTGGGCTTTAAAGGGAGTGTTCGCGAAAAATGAAAGGGGGTATAGGCTTAATGCGATAAAAAAGCGCTTTTGATCGCTACTGATCTTACTTCTATCTGTTGCGTCTATAAGGAGAAAATTGATAAAACCTATCGTAAAAAAATCATTCAGATATTACAATCAATAGTCATCGATTATTTTCTACGCATTCGTAAATAGTTGATATTTCATAATATCTTGTATTTTTCATGATCTGAGGTTTTTTTTGAAAACATTTATTCCTGTTTCGAGGATTTTTGATAATGAAGACGACATTTTCATGTTTTCCAGGAATGTTCGAAAATCCAGCGCCAGCGAAAATTATTTTTTTAAAAAAAACCAAAAATATTATGAAATATTCACTATATACGAATGCGTCAAAAAATAATCGATAACTACTGTTTGTAATATCTAAATGATTTGTTTGGAATTAAATTGATTTATTGACGATCCGAGTTGAATGTTGCATCTTTCCGAATTTGTATCGCGGTGTGAGTCGTTTTTAACAATTTTCTCCTTAGACGCAACAGATAGAAGTAAGATAAGTAGCGATCAAAAGCGCTTTTTTATCGCATTAAGCCTATACCCCCTTTCATTTTTCGCAAACACTCCCTCTAATATCGCCTCTGAGTACTCAGGCATAATGACTGTATACCTTGTTTTACCTATACGAATCTGAATCAATATTAAAACTCACTTTCCGTCATTGGGCTTAAACTTTTTATATTTCTTCAAAAACCTTTCACAAAAAAAAGCTGATTGCAAAGTTTTTGCAATTTTTTTTTACATAAATAAAAATTTAGTATCAAAAGCAAAATTATACATACAACTGAAAAAACTACTAGAAATTCTGTATGCTCATGTTCCTGATATCTGCAGGATAATATTCCTCCAGTTTACTTGCAAGTAGCAAACATGTCACTCCAACCTAAGCAAATGATTTTTGGTTTCATGCAGACTTGGGGGCAGAGTGGTTATTATGGTTAAAGTCTGAAACACCTATTAAATCATACAATGCTGCAGAGGCGCAACTAGGGGGGGGGGCGGCCGGGCGCGCGCCCTCCCCTAGCACCTGAGAGGGGGGGCGCCCCCCCCCCTGCAGAATGAAAAGAAAGAAAGAATGGCGAAAATCAGTATCACAGGAATAAGAAAACCAATAGTGTTATTGTAGAAATTTTATTATACTATAGTTAGTTTTAAAAAGAATATTTTTATCTTTCTCAATTCTCAAGGCTAAAGGCCATTGTAAACATTTAATGTAAAAAAAAGTTCTGAACTGTATTTTATTTGTGTTGAGTTTATAGAGTACTCGTAGATATCAAACTTTGAATTCTTATGGTAAAATATTCCAAGTTTGAAATATCAAATGTTTACACCACTCGGTGCAAAGATTTAGGGATTAGAATATTTGAGTTTGTGGCAAAAATCAGTTCCAAATCTAGAGAAAAATCTGAACCTGGCAAATTTCTAACTGATTATCATATTTGATAACTAACAAGATTTATCTTCTTTGACAGAAGTTCTGTAAAATCGAAAATGAATTTAGATTATGAATGTTGTTTAGATCAATCATTAATTCGATAACTTCAAGAGAAAAGGTAACATCCTCTGTCCTTTTTCAATGTAGATGATTGAAATTATTATTTACCTATGTATTTTTATGTTTTTTCCCAGAAACTATAAATGATTATTTCTTGCAATTTAATCTGTAATTAAACCAGGTACTTAAAAAATACTCTTTTGCGATTCGCACACATATTCAATGAATTGACTCATATCATTCATTTTACAGCTTATGGAAGTATAAATTTTGTAAAAACACAAGAACAAAAAATCGATTTGAATAGAACACAGCCAAATCTGCATGCAACTTTCGACTTCGAACCCTTAACAAAGCACTTTTGTTTTTGAAAAATTTTTGAAAAAGGGGGGGAAACCCCCCCTTAACCCCCACAAACCCTAACAAAATAATATATTGCCCCCCCCCTAGCAAAAGTCCTAGTTGCGCCTCTGCAATGCTGTTGCATGTATTGAACAATTTAGTCTTAATTTTTTATAAATTAATGGAAAAACTTTACCAATTGCAATTTGTCATTTTTGATATCTCTTTGTGCCAAGACTGTATCAAGCATTATAATGGTGAGATATAAGGTTTCTTGACATAGCTGGAGATGGTGTTGAACCTAAACACATCACATGGTAGGCAAATGCTGAACTCCAACCTTCGAGTGTGCGAGGTGGGGAAGACTTCACTGCCGCGCTTAATTAAAAGCATGATTAAGGGAGGATGACATGTGTAGATCGAGATTAAATCCTAGCCGCAGCGTTCGGCCCAAAAAGTGGCATAACTTAACCTAACCCGTGGCCGCAGCACTCGGCCCCCTAGCCTTACCTAGCCGCAGCGCTGTGTCTTAACTTGACCTAACCCTAAATAAATACTAATTTAATTGAAAATTGTTGAAAAAGTGGTCATGTACAAAAGTAAAATCTGCAGTGAAGTCTTCCCCACCTCGCACACTCGAAGGTTGGAGTTCAGCGTCTGTCTCACATGGTACTTTCAAGGGTAGTTTGAACTGAGCTGAAAACTAAAGAATGGGATGCCCTTAATCCCGATCGCTTAATCTGAGTATCCAAGGTACACACTTGATTTTCTTCCTAATCCTCTTTTTGGAAGAGAATAGAATATATATTAGAGAGGAATTTAGACAATCCCTCGGTATAAGTTTTGTCAGTCCCTTTCAGTCTGAAAGGGAGTTCAAAGTGTACAATTCATGTAAATGTTCACAAATTATATGCAGTAGAGTACATTAATACAGTATGTTGTAGACTATTCATTTCAATTTCGAATTTTTTAAAGCTGTTAAATAAACTTTATAAATGAATTAGGTGAATAAAAAACATCATTTGATTTATAGTTATAACGGAAAATCATCGTTTGTAAAGTGAAAGGCATAGAGTCTATGTGAAATGATCATTGGTCAATTATGAAACCAGCCTATTTCATAATTTGGTTTTCTTTTAACATTAATTTTAGATTTTCTATAAAATGATATTCCAGGGCCCAAAAGGTTACATAGCACAAATATGTGAAGTACACCTGCAGTATGGAAACAGTACAACAAAATGGACGTTTTACACTTTTTTCTAGAAAATTCCACTCTAATATATATTCTTTTCTCTTTGTGTTTATATGAACTTATGAACTAAAGTAATTTATAACCTTAGTTTAGAATTTTGATAAACATGAATACAAAACTTGCGTTTGTTTAATGGAATATTAGTTTAATTGATATGACATCAGGCCAGAAATGTACTAAATTAAAAACGGTTTTTTTAAAAGTTAAGGAGCGTTTTAAACGTGACATGCTGACGGGTTGAATTTTAAACTTCTTTCTTGGATTTCGAATGCTTATTAACCTAATCTCGGGGTTAGTGAAACCAGGAGATCAAGCATAGATCTCGATATCCACCATTCTAAAGTTTTCAGCTCAAGTTTTAAAAAAACGATCATTAATAATTAAAAAGTTTAATCCTCCTTCTCTGTTTTTAAATACAGAGCCTGAGCTGAGAATTTAAAAGTTAAGCCCGACCTTCGTAAGCTCAAGCCTTTGAGTCTCTTAAGTCTATAGCTGGATTCTGAATGGTACAGATTCAACCGATAAGAGATGCTTTCAAAACTCTGTCTGCATAATTAGTTGATATATTCAGCTTTTCTCAGTGAAAATTTCGAAAACTCAACCTTTAAAAATGTACATTGTACGTTATTTCCATAGTTTGCTTCTTATTTGATAAATCTAGCCAATTTTGACACTGCAAATAGTTCCTGGGATTTTAAATGTAGAAATATCATAGTTTACGATATTTAAATTCAAGTTTCAATCAGGACCAAGCCATTCAAAACCTCAGATCTTTACTTAAATAGACGCTTAAAGCGGGTTTTAAAATCTCAGCTTTGGTTTTCATAATTTGGTTATGGTACGTTGTAGTCACAGAAATTCAAAGAAACTAGTCACAGTTTTCAAGGTAACTAGTCACAGTATTCAAGGAAACTAGTCACAGTATTCAAGGTAACTAGTAACAGTATTCAAGGAAACTAGTCACAGTATTCAAGGAAACTAGTCACTGTATTCAAGGAAACTAGTCACATTATTCAAGGAAACTAGTCACAGTATTCAAGGAAACTAGTCACAGTATTCAAGGAAACTAGTCACAGTCTTCAAGGAAACTAGTCACTGTATTCAAGGAAACTAGTCACATTATTCAAGGAAACTAGTCACAGTATTCAAGGAAACTAGTCACTGTATTCAAGGAAACTAGTCACAGTATTCAAGGAAACTAGTCACTGTATTCAAGGAAACTAGTCACAGTATTCAAGAAAACTAGTCACAGTATTCAAGGAAACTAGTCACAGTGATTCAAGGAAACTAGTCACTGTATTCAAGGAAACAAGTCACAGTATTCAAGGAAACTAGTCACAGTATTCAAGGAAACTAGTCACAGTGATTCAAGGAAACTAGTCACAGTACTTCAAGGAAACTAGCCACAGTATTCAAGGAAACTAGTCACAGTATTCAAGGAAACTAGTCACAGTAAAACTAGTCACTGTATTCAAGGAAACTAGTCACTAAGGAAACTAGTCACAGTATTGAAGGAAACTAGTCACAGTATTCAAGGAAACTAGTCACAGTATTCAAGGGAACTAGTCACAGTATTGAAGGAAACTAGTCACATTCAAGGAAACTAGTCACAGTCTTCAAGGAAACTAGTCACTGTATTCAAGGAAACTAGTCACAGTATTCAAGGAAACTAGTCACAGTAGTCACTGTATTCAAGGAAACTAGTCACAGTAGTCACTGTATTCAAGGAAACTAGTCACTGTATTCAAGGAAACTAGTCACTGTTTTCAAGGAAACTAGTCACAGCATTCAAGGAAACTAGTCACAGTATTCAAGGAAACTAATCACAGTAGTCAAGGAAACTAGTCACAGTATTCAAGGAAACTAGTCACAGTATTCAAGGAAACTAGTCACAGTATTCAAGGAAACTAGTCACTGTATTCAAGGAAACTAGTCACATTATTCAAGGAAACTAGTCACAGTATTCAAGGAAACTAGTCACTGTATTCAAGGAAACTAGTCACTGTATTCAAGGAAACTAGTCACAATAATTCAGGTTAGTCAGAGTAATTCAAGTAAACAAGTAATTATCCTAGAGCAGAATTAAATAAACTACCTGAATCAACCAATCTACCAGCATGGCTCTTGCACTGAAATGAGTTGATCCACCTTTCAAAAAATTGACTGGAAGCACATGGACCTTCTCCCTCTCTTTCAGGTAAGCTATAACTTCAGCAGCATATTCATACAATCCATCCTACCAAATTTAAAGTTGCAATTCAATGAAGATTTTTTAGAAATTTACAAATTCAACTTTTTTTTTACAATTTTTCTTCAAAGCTTAAAAAGTCTTCCCCCTCTTTTAACCCGAAAAAGGTTGTCAGAAAAATTGGATTCAGTAGCGAATTTAAGTTTTGAACAAAAGTTAATATTATTTAGTAGTACTTGATTCCTTACTTCAATATCAATATTGACAACCCCTTCTG
Organism: Eurytemora carolleeae; assembly: GCF_000591075.1. NCBI lineage: Eukaryota > Metazoa > Arthropoda > Copepoda > Calanoida > Temoridae > Eurytemora > Eurytemora carolleeae. The sequence continues at coordinate 246,064 of NW_019396638.1, read as the reverse complement.
GTAATTTGTAAGTTTCCTCTTCAGAAGCTTCAGTCCCGTTTAAACCTTCATCCTGCCCATCAGGGAACACTTCGTCTATCACTTCTTTAATGACCTCAGCTGCAGTCAAGGGCCTTCCTATCTCCTTTCCATCCTGGTTAAGGTTGCTTTAAAAATCCACACTATTAAAAATATCAATATTAAAATTAAATATCAATATTAAAATTAAATATCAATATTAAAATTAAATATTAATATCAAAGTCTTGTAAACTTACTGAAGTACAATATATTTCATGAAAATACAATGAAAATCCTCATTGACAAACAATCCAGAGCCGGCGATTTAAAAAAGAGTTGAGTCTAAGATTGGGTCTTAAAGCTGCGTTTTAGGAATTTAGACTCGAGCCGAAGCTTTTAAATCGCGGGCTCTGAGAAATCAATGAAATATTATTATTTAATAACCTCTATTGCTGCAATATTCTCCTTGTCATCATTAATTGTAGTCCTCCCTCCACAACGTTCTGAGTTTTTCCTTCCTGCTGTTTTCTTACCTAGAGCAATGACAATCACATGAAAAAGTTAAAAAAGAAAGAATCATGATCGGTTTGTTTCATCATAAATCATAAGTTAAGGAATTTCTTGAGACTACCTAGTTAAAGAAGGAGGTTCAATTCGTCATGCATAACTTCTTTTCAAATATTTCCAATATCCATATCTTATCCATTCATTAGTTAAAGTTTTTCGTTCTTTAAAGTTTTTGGTAATTTTTTGAAAAGAACATCTATGTGAAAGAGAAATGTCATGAAAACAATAACCTTATGAATTCAGCATCAAGGGAACTGTCAAATCAAATCAAATCAAATCAAATCAAATCAAATCAAATCAAATCAAATCAAATCAAATCAAATCAAATCAAATCAAATCAAATCAAATCAAATCATCATTTTTAAGGATTGCTTTAGGCTCCTTTATGCAATGTGGGGTTTCACAGCCAATAAAGACTTTTTAAACTCATGAACCTTGTTTAATGGAAACATGAATAGAAATAGAGTACACCAAGAGATTATAGGTTTTTATTTTTTCAGTAATTTGGCTCATGTCATTTTATTTTCCTCGACCTATGTTTTCCATTAGTTGAAAAAAATGTTAATTATCTAATATTACCTTCAGCGACAACAGAATTTTTTCTAGGTTTCTGTTTTATTTCATCCTCTCCAGTTATACTAGATCTACTTGTTCTTATATCAAACCTGAAGCCAAGCAGCAAAAATTAGAAAAAAATACTCTTTATTTAGCCCAAAAGGTCTACCTCATGTGACAAAACTTTTCTTTATCATGGCTTCTATAATGATGAAGGTAAAAATCTGATTCCCAAAAATCTTAACACACTGGGGGATTTCAAAAATTACCACAACGACATATAGCATTTAAGATGATTAAGATGACTCTTCTTAAATATTAAATTTGTAATATTGAAATAAAACTCATTTCTTTTGTTTAAACCTTCAAGTTAACTAATTTTAGACTGAGGAATTGAGTTTTTGCCAAAAACTCTAATTAACAAATCCCTATATCTTTGAAACCTATTTTCAAAGACCTTAGATATTTCAAACTATGAATTCTGTTGGATCATATAATCTAAGCTTGAAATATCAAAGGTTCACACCATCAGGTAAAAAGGTACAGGGAGTAGAAAATTTGAGATTGTGGCAAAAACTCAATTCCTTTCCTGCCTACATTACAATCTACATCTTACATTAAATAAATCAATAAATCAATAAATCAATGCTAATTAATATGTTATGCCAAGATGTAAAAATTACCTGGAATTACTGTCCACATTAGAGAGGTGTCGTGTTTTACGATAAAATTCAGGTTTTGTGTAATCCTAAAATTGTTTTATTAAAATTATAAATTAAATTTAAAAAATTCAGTGCTTCTAGGATCCGGATCCAGATCCGCAACATTTTAGCTTCCTGGATACAAGGGCAAAATATCAACCAAAAACTGCAATAAAATCTTTTGCTCTCAACACTCAAATCTGTACTGTTGAAAAAAAGCGAGATTATTAAAAAAGTCCTTATCTCTGAGTTTTTCATCAAGTTTTTGCATAAAAAGAAGTTTAAAAAAAGTAACAAAACAATTCTCCTTCTATTTAAAAATCAGTAAATCTTAAATAAATGTTCATGACCTGGATCCGGATCCGTTTTTTTTTCAAGTGCGGATCCAGGATACAGATCTGCATAAAAAGTAAATGGATCCTAAGCACTGAAACTAATTAATAATTTGTATTTCAGTTCTTACAGAACACAACCACTACCCTGAAACTAAGAAACTCAAAAACAAAAAAATCCCCATGTAAAAAATGTAAAGTAAAACGTTCAATATGGTTGTACTTAAAAAGATCTGAAAAATAATAGGTGACTTTCAAGACCTGTAACCTAAAACAAGAAAGCGCACCGGGAAAATATTTATTTTTAGTCTAGTTCGTAAAATGAAAAAAAAAACTCTAACTTTTTTTATTAACCTTTATTGTATTTCCAAAGGGCAATTAGTAAAAGTTACGTCATTTTCCACATGTTGACTGGTTGATATTAATTTTGAACTCTCATAAACTGACCAAATATGAGCTAGAGTCTGGTTTTCAGAAGCTAGCCAGTACTACAATGTGCATCTGGGGGTCAACTCTGTAGTGGATTATTACAACAGAGCTGGTAGAGCAGTTTATGCTTGTGCAATGGATCTGAGTAAGGCATTTGATCTTGAGACATGGAAAGTGCTTTTCGCAGAGTCATTGGAGTGGGATATTTCACCTCTAGGATTACGGTGAAGTATTTCACAATGTTTACATGTAAAAACTATGTTAACTAGTAGAAGTGTGTCTTTCTATGAGATTATTGAAGCAAGTTCTAAGCTTTGCATTAGATTTCTTTCTAATTTATGTAAAAATGACCTTAACACAGTTCTTGATAGAAATTTATTTTCCATTGCAAATGATTGTTTTGTAAATCTATCTGATCTTAGTAAAATGTTAGTTAAGAAACAAATGTAATATTTTGATGCCCCATTGGATCATGCATGGAAATTTCCGATTTTACTAGAACAATAAATAATTTATATGTTGATGGATTGGATGATTACAAAATAACTGAAATGATAAATGTGTTATGTAATCAGTAATGATCAATGTCGTCTATTTATGAATAATTTTGCATATTTATTATTTTTTGTTTTTTATAAAACTATATTTTCAAAATATCTAAACAAATTTTAACTACACCATTTATATTTTTAGGTATAGGTTTGTTTGAGAATAAATCTTTATAATGTAATTTTTAAAAATTGGCCAAGCTATTTTTAAAATTCTCCGAAAACATACTTTTCTATCAAAAAAAATATTTTAGCCGGTTTTGAGGCCATTTTTAAAAATATTTTTTTACAAAAACTATATTGGATCCAAAATTACCCGATAGAGTAAGAAAAAATTAATATGTTTAATGATAATCTTGCAGTTTTTAGAACTTACAGCGATAATCTATACTAGGAAACATCATTATTATATACAGCTATCATTGGTGGACACCTTAATGAGGAAAATTAGAGGACAGGACAACTGTTACGGAGAAAAACATAAGGTTAAGTATTTTAGTAACGCAGCTAAGCCATAAGGTTAGTGAAACTTTATCTCAGACAAGCTTAGGAACCCAGCGGTGCCCAGGTTACTAAAAGTTACTCCCGTTGTTCACCCGCTCTTGAACGATTTTACCGAGAAACTAAATCTTTGCTATTAACTCGACCCACTCAACTTAAAATCTCAAAACCAAGCTAAGAACATTCTTGTGGGTCTCCCCGAGTTCCCAAACCAAAATTTGAGGCAAATCGGTCCATGGGTCCCTGAGTTCTGATCAGTCAAACAAATAGACAAACAGAGATTACAACTTTAAATAAATATATGCTTCCTTCTTGCAAGTGTTGCTCAAAGAAGAAAAAGATTGAGGTCCAGCAATAGAGAGCCAGAGAAGGGTGGATGCTGATGAAAGCAGCAACTTAAAAAAGAAATTGAAAGAGTTTATGTCAATATCAACTATTCTGAAATCTGCATTTTTCCTGAGCCTGCAATTAAAAATTCGGGAAAATAAGGCTCGGGTCTAAGCTGTCGTTGGCCTTTATTTACGACAAGAGCTTTCGAATTCAAGCTGGATCATAAATTCCACAGAGTTGAATTCAAAAACCGGTTTAATATTCTATTTGGCGGATTTTCATGGTAGGAATTACAGCCGCATCCCGGGTTTTGATGAGAATAAGACTCAACATTGAGCCTTATTCTCCACTAAAACCAAATAAGGTCATTTTTATTATCATTAGACCAACTCCTTAATCGAGCCGATTATCTTGCAGCTGTCAATCAAGTGAAACAAGCTGTCGTCAGAGTTGGGTCGAAGATCGGGTCTTAAAGTTGGGTTTAAGGAATCACGGCTCGAGTCGAAGTTTTTAAATCGCGGACTCTTACCTAGCTAAAGCGCTTGGCCCCTTTACCTGTTCAAGCCAAAGTTCGGGGCCACACTGTAGCTTGCAGCGCCCCCAGAATGCCTACCCTTACCTTAAAGTTTCAGCTTGGAAAATCACCTATATGGGAAGCTGCCCTAGGGAAAATACAACACCTTGGTAAGGGGCCACATAAAGATAGAATATGGAGCATGACTGACCTTGTTAATCAAGACAAAGTGGCCCCAGACTTAAAGGGACTGTTCACTTATTTGGGTAATTTCATGGTAAGCTATTTAGCCTAGTAGCTATTCATTGGCCGATCTATTGCTTGGAATTCCAGCACAAAGGTACTATACCTTTGTCGACACTATTAAAACGTTTTTTTTTTAACAACAACAGCCCAAAAAATTAAACAAAATTATCATATTTTAATGACATCATGTGTTAACCTTTATATAATAAGATATGAAAACTTACGATTTTAGAATTATCAAGAAATTGACGTTTCTCAATTTCAAACATGATTTAATATGTCTATACAAAGACGACCTTTATATTCGTCAAACTGTTCCTCGATTCCAACTCGGGTATTCCTGGGGAATCCGTCAAATGTTTAAAATAAGTAATATTTTGACAATAGACAATTTTTAAAATCCTTTGAAAAAAATTAAATATATTTACAATTAACTGTTAGATACTACATTTTAATTTAATATTTTTAAAATCTATTACTGACAAAAAGCATCAAATAGTGTAAATGCAAAGCTATCATATCTTCGCGCTGGAATTCTGTATAAAAAATCGACTTTTTCTCCGGCCACAGTTTTGAAAAATAAGACTAATACAAATTAATAGCTAATAGTCTATTTAGTTTACTTTAAAATTATCCAAATAAGTGAGCAGTCCCTTTAATAAAACTTTTCCTGGAACCTAATAATTAAACTTTGCCTTATATGTACATGTATGAAAATTACTTTAAACTCTAGTTATTCGAATTTATGTATAAACTATTTTGCATATGATAAATTCGCACCCTGATCTCTAATCGTTCTCCTTAAATCTATTTAATTGAAATATTTTGTTATTATTATTAACATTGGGTGGAAAAAATAATCAAAACAGCTAAGAGCTATTTTCCACCTAATTGCTTTATACTTGTACTGTTAATATAATCATCAATTTTGTGATTGTAAACTCTACCTGTATACAGATACATTTATTTGAGCAATAAACTTTATCTTATCTTATCTTATCTTACACTTCCTGATTAAACCTTCATAATAGCTTTGTCAATGAGATTGTTAATCATCAAGACTGATCTATTATTGGAAAAGCCAAGAGTGCGCAGATGCACAGCAATTACAATGGTTATGACATGGAGCTGAAGAAAGATGGCCACAACTATTTCTTCAACAGAAACATCAGATGAAAAGAGATCGCTGCATGATAAACGAATAACTAGTCATAACTTTTTGATGTAAACTTAGTGAACACAGTGTTACCATAAAATCTAAAAGAAAATCTTGTAGGTTTTTAGAAAAAGGTTAAACTAGGTGTAAAGTATCCTTAAACAAACTTTAATTAAACACAGACTGTCAGTTCAGCAGATATTTTTCAACTAGCTGAAGTGCCCTACCTTGCCCGTGGATTTTTTAAAAAAGAAAATCTAAATAATTCATGACCTACCTCTCTAAGTTTCTGCGGTATCGGTATTTTTGATTTGTTGACAACGGAACTCATCGTGGTCCAAAATATAAAATCAGAAAATGAATTCTGAGCAAGGAGGGGGTGCTCTCTGAAAAAATAACATCAGATCTACGAACATGAAAGAATTACATGTGGGCTCAAGAACACAAAAATAAGAATGGTCATTAAAAAATTATTTATTCTGATGATCGATCTCTTTGATGAATCCATCACACTTCTCCACCAAGATATCAAGAGCCATCAGAACCTAAACAGTATTATTTCAGTCTCGCATTTTTAGGACTTGGAGAATTTTTAATTGATGGATTGATTGTCTTTCGAGGAGAGAAAAACTTTTTTAAATTGTATGTAGATCAAAATCAGGGGGGGGGGGCTGAAAGGCAAAATTTCAGCCCTCCAAAAAATCCTGTCAACGCCCTCGGGAGGTAATCTGCTTTTTTCTTGCCAAATATGTCCTTATACTTCTTGTGGCAGCTATCCAATATAATCAAATCAAATTAAAAGATTTAGGGATTACTTAAGGAATCCCTTATGAAAGACTATGTTTCAATTCGTCATGCATTTTGGGGTTTCAGTTCGGAACGTAAGAGATTAATGTTTTTTTTTAAATAGAAAATTTAAATGTTTTATTTTCTGGATTCTTAAAGGTATAGCTAATAGTTTTGAATTATTCAAAATTATTTATTGTATCTTAACTAGATTCAGTGTGACATTTTAATAAAATTTGTAATTCTTTAATTTTTATATCTGATAAATAATCTGGCCACAACTTAGAAAAACGGTTCTTGATGTTAATCTAACTTAACTAAATATTCAATATTATGAATCAATCAAAGAAAAAATAAATTATGAAAAAAACTGAATTGATGGATATAGAAAGGCAATAAGAAAATAAAAAAAATAAAAATTTACGAATACGTAAATTAATATGAGGTTCTGTATTGAAAAGCGGAATGAATATAATACGTGAGAGTAATGGAGAAAAAAATGCTATATGTTAGGTAGGACCAGATAAAAAAGGGAAAAAAAGGATGACTATTGATAAATGTAATAAAGGAATGCATGATTACTAAATTGAAATAAATAGAAATAAATAGCGCCACAAAAAGCTTGAGTGAATGCTTACCAGATCTGTAGGTTGGATTGCCCCTGTGGACTCAATATTGAAGATAAAATGGTCTTTAACCTTCTCTAAGACGACCTTCTCCTTCAAATCGTCGTGCCGGTACACGTTCCGGCTACACGAGTCATTCCTGTACAGTGGACATTCAGACAATAAAAAACAAACAATCTTTCTCGACACAAAATTGTGAATTGTATAATTTTGCAAAACAATGTTTAATTGAATGTTGTCCCGAAGTCGATGATATAAAAGGAATTAAAAAAGACAAAGAAAACCTTCAAAAAATTGAGAATCTCAATTGTTAGTGTATTGTTCATAATAGAAGTGATCAAATATTTTGATACATTCAGGTTTTGAAAACAATAAAATTTGTTCTAATTGTTGGACTTTCTTAAGTAGGAAATACATAATTCCATTTTCTCCATTATAAGCCCGGTTCACATAAGCTTTAAAAGAGCTAGCTCACAGAATTCCCTTTTCTCCATTATAAGCCCTAAGCGCTAGCCCACAGAATTCCCTTTTCTCCATTATAAGCCCGGTTCATTTAACGTTTAAAAGCGCTAGCCCACAGAATTCCCTTTTCTCCATTATAAGCCCCGTTCGCATAACTTTTAAAAGAGCTAGTCAACAGAATTCTTTTTTTCTCTATTTTAAGCCCGGTTCGCATAACTTTTAAAAGCGCTAGCCCACAGAATTCCTTTCAAGTATCTACTGTATGGTGAACAAAAAAATGATATTTTAAAATTAAAGTAAGACAGTCTTTACCTGGCGTCAACAATAACGGCCTTCTTTCTCCCGTCCTCTGTAGGTTCAAGTTCGAGCACCCCCGGAGAAAAACATTTCTTCAGTCTATAACACATGTTAAAATAATACACATTTTAAAAACTTTTACTTTGACTAGTTGGGAGCAGAAACATATTCAATGTTAACGTTCAGCCAATGATTATTTAACCGGAAGAATCTGTTCATATTTTAACGGATTCTTTAAGAGTTGTGAAATTCCTTATTAACCTTTAAAGGGAGTGTTCGCGAAAAATGAAAGGGGGTATAAAAAAGCGCTTTTGATCGCTACTAATGTTACTTCTATCTGTTGCGTCTATAAGGAGAAAATTGTTAAAAACGACTTACACCGAAGAAAACAACGTCCATACAAATTCGGAAAGATGCAACATTCAACTCGGATCGTAAACAAATCAAATTAATTCCAAACAAATCATTTAGTTACTACAAACAGTAGTCATCGATTATTTTTCGACGCATTCGTATTAAGTTAATATTTCATGATATTTTTGATTTTGTTTTTAAAAAATAATTTTCGCTAGCGTTGGATTTTCTAGCATTCCTGGAAAATATGAAAATGTCGTATTCATTATCAAAAATCCTCGAAACAGGAATAAATGTTTTCAAAAGTAACTCTCAGATCATGAAAAATACAAAATATTATGAAATATCAACTATTTACGAATGCGTCGAAAAATAATCGATGACTATTGTTTGTAATATCTGAATGATTTGTTTGGAATTAAATTGATTTAGTTACGGTCCGAGTTGAATGTTGCATCTTTCTGAATTTGTATGGACACTACGTTCTTCGGTATTAGTCGTTTTAAACAATTTTCTCCTTATAAACACAACAGATAGAAGTAAGATTATTAGCGATCAAAAGCGTTTTTTTATCGCATTAAGCCTATACCCCCTTTCATTTTTCGCGAACACTCCCTTTATGGGAATGTTCACCTATTTATTCCCTGTAACTCTACTGCATGTCAAAAAGAAAATTGGAAACTGCAATAAACTATATCTCTGGCAATAAAGCTAAAAAGGGATAAGATTAGCATACTAGTTGGGCCCTATCATTCAAAAACTGTGGTATTATAATTTAATTTATAAATTCTATTAAACTGTAAGCATAACCTTAAGTGCCTTCCATGCAAAGATAAGCAATGCCCGATTCACAACGGTGCCATTGAAATCTTATCAATAATGAATGATATTGTAGGTTTTCTAGGATTAAAAGTTTTTAATAATGAAAATTCCGAAATGTTTTTCTTGAGTAGAAATGCTTTTGTAGACTGTAGAGAAACCAAAATTGAAAATCATCAGTATTCAGCTGACCTTGGTTTATTATTCAGCTGACCTTGGTTTAGTATTCAGCTGACCTAGGTTTAGTATTCAGCTGATCTTGGTACAGTATTCAGCTGACCTTGGTTTAGTTTTCAGCTGACCTAGGTTTAGTATTCAGCTGACCTTCAGCTGATCTTGGTACCAAACACAACAGTATGTGAATGCTGCAGTACACTAGAGCTAAAGCAAGATGGCAGGGGTGAATACTTTCCCTGCCATCTTAAGATCATACAATCAGTTTAGATTGGGCTAGGATGGCTCTGGAGACTGAGAATGAGAAGGAAACAATTACCTTCTCATCAGTCACCAGACCCCAGGGTTCCAGCTTCTCCTCCGTAACTAGACCTCAGGTTCCAAGGGAAAGAAATCAAAAGAATCCTTTCAAAATTAGAAAGGACAGGGAACGAAAAGAGGCCTGGCTGGCGAAAAAAATTCTGTCTGCAGGAATGCCAGCTGGAACGGAGAATGTATCCCTAAACATGCAGGGTATGGAAATTCAGCTGCTTTATGTGACAAGCTGTCTGATAAACCTGAAACAGAATCAGGTTTTATCAATACCGTCTGCAGTACATCTATACAACCTGTAACCTGGCTAAATAAGTAGAACATTGAGGATTAAACATAATGAATAGAGCTGATACTCAAGGTTGTGTCGATACCAATCCACCTGAATCCCAACTAAGCGAGAAAAAGGACTTTGAAATGGACACGGACATTATTCCCGAAGGGCTGGACAAACATCAACTGCAGTGTCAAAAAATGTAATGGAGATAAACCTTGGTCCCCTGGATTTAGATTTAGACAGAAGAGTACGGGCATAAACCTCATACCCACTGGATGAAAATTGAACATTTTAAAGATTGCTAAATAAATCCGCACCACAAGTTGAACACACACCTAGTAAACGTATCCACTTGCATTAAATATGAAAACTTTTTCCAATTTTTTGCGACCCTATTTTTTGTCCACAAACAAAATCAAAATATCCTTGTAATTATATTTCGTTAAAAAATAACACTTGTGTAATCTTCGTCTTCAAACTCAAGCTTTTTAAAATTATTTATTTTGTGTTAATAAAAATATTTAGATCTAAAAAAGTTTAAGTTTTAAACATTGATATCTGATTCATACTTGATCCGAAAAATCGTTTAAGGGTACCGCTGTAATTCAGGCATTCCAATCTTTGCATTGAGGGTCACTTGAAATTACGTTTTAAGTCCCTTTAAAGTCGAGAAAACACAAACCTAACTGCATCCTGGTCATATACATCCTTGATAATCTTGATATCTGGAAGAAGTCTGTAGAACACCGTTGCAACAGGAGAAAACTTAGCATGGTCCCGTCCTATTCCCTGGTAGAGAACATCAAACTTCAAGTTTTTAAAATAAACTTAAAAAACATTTTTTTCCGGAAAAAAAAGTCCGGACAATCCGGACATTTTGGAAGAAAAAATAACATTTTTTGATTTAAAGCAATATATTTAAATAAAAAACTATTATATTTTCTAGCGTTGTATAGGGAAAAATACTTCTTAAATTATTCAAAACATTCAAATAATTTTCTCAATAATTTATATCACTCGAAATTCAGTTCAGATTAGAATAGATTTATTTTATCCATTCGCAAGACTGATTTATGGATTTAGATGCACTAATCAAATAATTGTGTAAAAGAAAAACGAAAAAGTTTTGTGAAACATTTCTAAAAAATTGAGAAATTTACCCGCAACTCTTCATCCTTAGTAAGTTCAGATGTTGATTTTAAAAATTAAACTTGTAGAAGAATATTATATTCCGNCCCCCACCCCCCTACCTTGACTGCAAAGAGTTTAATGTCCATCTCATGTCCAGGTCTCATTTTGTTTATCAGAATATCGTCTTCCACTGGACCAGGATCCGTTATACGATCTTTCTAAAATTTTTCGACAATTCAACAACAGTTAATCCAATTTAAGAGACTGTAAGCGTAATTTCAAGTAACCCTCTATGCAAAGATGGCAATGCCCGAATCACAACGGTAACATTAAAAGATTTGTCGGATCAAATAAAAAGTATCATGTTAAAAATTTTGAGAACGAATTATTTTCAATTGTGATTTCTCTACAAAAGTGTTTTGCGCATTTCTACTTCTGGGAATCATATAGAAATTTTTCGAATTAAGAACTTCTAAACCTGAAAAAAACGAAGATATATTCCTTATTATTAATCAGATAAAGGTTTCAAGGGTTCCATCGGGCATTGCTTTCTCTGCATTGAGGTCATTTAAAATTACGCTCACAGTATATAAGAAGTACAAGGTTGTTTACATTCTACTGCAAATTCATTTAAATTCAAGCAGATAGCGATTGTCCAACAACACTCCTTGATCTAGCCAGGGGTACACCATTACAATCCCTTCAAGATACAGGGGTTTTAACTTAACTAACGTCGGACTAAATCTTACGTACCTGGTTCCCCTTTGGAATCCATGTAATATGTTTTGTGTATGCACAGCTATCAATATATGGTGACGTTTCGTCTTTGGCAGGATTTCGTCTAGAATTTAAGATAAAAATTAAAAAAGTTTTAGAAATATATCAAATCGAATCAGGAATAGGAGGTTTTCCCATTGGATTTAGTTTTAGTTTTTAGTTTTAGTTCCGAGCTATCATTCATTTGCACACAAATCAAATTTGAGTCAAATTGTTTTTTCTTAATACAACACGAACTTCTAAATACATTTAATATCAAAGGGGAGAAGGAGGGTACATACTTGCATCTAACTTTGAGAGAGAACTCTAGAGTATCATCCTCTGTTCCTTCATCAGGAGTTCCCTAAATATTAATTGATTAATTAACATTCAACTATATATATACACTAGCTTGGAAGCTAAACTTTGCCTGGAAACCAATCTTTTTAACAAAAAATTATTTTAAAAACAAGCCAAAACCGATTCAGTGGTTCTTCCAAGTTCCCCAAATTAATTTTGAGACAAATCGGTCAAGGGGTTATGAGTTATGATCGGCCCATATTTTGTGTGGGACCTCACACGACCCCAGGGTAGGTTAATGAATGCTCAAAATTAGAAAAATTTGTGTCCAAGTTTTTGATTTTTGTAAAATTTTGAAAATACGCAAAAAAATATTAAATCCGCGAACTTTTTTTTTAGATTGAACAAAGAGAAGATGCACACAGATAGAGCCACAATAAAAAGCTGAAATAGAATATGGATGCTAAGCGCCCTATTAAAGCTTATTCGATATATATCAAAATAAAATACTATATATATAGAAATAGTAATGATCTCTGTTTGTTTATTAGTATGATAGATGAGCTGAAGCCATAAACCCCTTGGCCAATTTGCCTCAAATTTTTATTAAGACTTAAGGCGCGAGAGTGTTATGCTTGGCTTAAAAATTCTAATTGGAGTGAGTATTAAGAAAGTTTAGATTACAGGCAAAGAGTAGGGTGCCTCACCTAAATCTGAAATTTATTTTTTAAGAAGTTACTTCATAGCATATGTTTTTATATAGAGTGCTGTTAGGCACTGCTAGAATAAATCAAATCAGAAAATTAAATACTTACCGCCTCCTTCCAGTTAAATAATCTTGGATCTGCTTTAAGAGGAATCAATCCTAATCTGTGGGCTAAAACTTCATCCTGGAAAAGTTGAATATTAAAGTAAAAAAATATTTCATTTTGTCCGTGAATAGTTTGTGTAAGGAGAAAATGAAGAAGATACAATACAAGTTTTAACAAAGCAGAAAATAAAGTTAACTTAGAAATGAACTTCTTCTCATTTTTAATTCAGGACAGAATATCAAGATTTAAACATGAAGCAAAACAGCATGGTAAATTAGAGTGCAGTGCATAACAGTACAGTCCAGTACAATTACTCTATAGCAGTGCTTGGGATCCGGATCCGTTTAATTCGCAATATTTAGGCTTCCTGGGTCCGGATTCGCAAAAATATGCGGATCAACGATCCGAATCTAATGGCCAAAATATCAGCCAGCTAATGAAAAAAAAACCTTTCTCCACTCAAACCTCAAATCTGATGTTAAAAAAGAGAGATTATTAAAAATTTCCTTATTTAGAACAAAAATATGCGAAAAAAGGAGAAAATTTATTTGAAAATTCTTCGCTTGTTCAACCAATCAATGAATCTTAAAGTTCATGGTTATGACATGGATCAGGGTCCGCAACAAAATCAAATGGATCCTAAGCAGAAGCACGGTTGTACAATGTACAGTAAAGTGAAAAAAGTCGGTAAATCAAAGCTTAAAATCTACCTGCATAATACTTGTATTCTGATACATATGTACTTTTTCAATTGCCATTGTTGGTACATCCGACAATATTAACCGTCTAGAACAAATATTAAATAATAAAATAAACTTAACCAATTAAAATTTAGTACCTGATTGCATTTGCCAGTGTAACATCATATCCGACCATGTCGAACTCCAAGAATAGTCCCTTAAAAAATAAATTTTGCTGAAACTTTAAGATTATCCATTACATGAAATTTTAAATGCATGTACTTGCCATCAACGTTTCAAATAGGATCAATAATGGAGATGAGACATATTATGAATTAACCAAAAAAGAAATAGCCCGATGATATCAAGCCATTTGACATTTCATGGGCGTTAAATGGCAAGTGGTTCATATTTTAAAAAATTTCTTCAATAAAAACAGCCACATATAGAACGGCCAACGGAATTGCCAATGAAAAAAAATAATTGAACAAACTTACATTACCTCTTCTTTTATAATATTGATCCGTTTTCTTTTTTCATCCTTGTTCTGCGGATCCACAAAATGTCCCGCAATATCATAATTAGATGTATTCACAACTTCAAACTCTTTCAAGGTCAGCCGACTTTTAGAAGAGGAGCTGAACTCCATCTTGTACTCTCTGAAAATATCACAAAATAGTTAGGGAAGAAAATCTGTACTGTGTACTTGACGTCTCCCGAGTGAGCACAAGAGATTTAGAATTGGAAATCTCTTTCCACTTGAGAAGACCTCGGAGACTGACAAAACCAAAGCCTAAATATCCTCCTATGGTGTACGACATATTGGCAGCTGTGATGAACCCGAAAATTTCCCGTTTGCACGAGTTTCGGACTGTGTTGAAATCTCCGATCCACAGCTCTTCATTTCTGGCGCTAAACTCGGCATTCTTTTGTTCGCGGATTTGCTTGACGATATTCCTGTTGGAGGCAATCAGATTCAGTCTTTCCTGATCCAGCGGCTTTCCAAGGGCACTTGATTGGGTCTTCAATAAAACCTTAAATAACATAATCAAAACCGCGTCAGGCAAAACTTATCAAAACCGTGTCATGCAAAAATGATCAATTTTTGTACCTCTTTATCCTTTAACTTCTTCCATTGACGCTTTAATCTCTTTTTGGTTAACTAAAAACAAATATTATAAGCTTTGTCATGATAAAATTTAGATAATTAAATCAACAAAATTTTAAAAGAAATTAAATAATCAAATCAAATCAGACATCCTGCTTTCATACTCCTAAATAGCGCCACAAAAAGCTTGAGTGAATGCTTACCAGATCTGTAGGTTGGATTGCCCCTGTGGACTCAATATTGAAGATAAAATGGTCTTTAACCTTCTCTAAGACGACCTTCTCCTTCAAATCGTCGTGCCGGTACACGTTCCGGCTACACGAGTCATTCCTGTACAGTGGACATTCAGACAATAAAAAACAAACAATCTTTCTCGACACAAAATTGTGAATTGTATAATTTTGCAAAACAATGTTTAATTGAATGTTGTCCCGAAGTCGATGATATAAAAGGAATTAAAAAAGACAAAGAAAACCTTCAAAAAATTGAGAATCTCAATTGTTAGTGTATTGTTCATAATAGAAGTGATCAAATATTTTGATACATTCAGGTTTTGAAAACAATAAAATTTGTTCTAATTGTTGGACTTTCTTAAGTAGGAAATACATAATTCCATTTTCTCCATTATAAGCCCGGTTCACATAAGCTTTAAAAGAGCTAGCTCACAGAATTCCCTTTTCTCCATTATAAGCCCTAAGCGCTAGCCCACAGAATTCCCTTTTCTCCATTATAAGCCCGGTTCATTTAACGTTTAAAAGCGCTAGCCCACAGAATTCCCTTTTCTCCATTATAAGCCCCGTTCGCATAACTTTTAAAAGAGCTAGTCAACAGAATTCTTTTTTTCTCTATTTTAAGCCCGGTTCGCATAACTTTTAAAAGCGCTAGCCCACAGAATTCCTTTCAAGTATCTACTGTATGGTGAACAAAAAAATGATATTTTAAAATTAAAGTAAGACAGTCTTTACCTGGCGTCAACAATAACGGCCTTCTTTCTCCCGTCCTCTGTAGGTTCAAGTTCGAGCACCCCCGGAGAAAAACATTTCTTCAGTCTATAACACATGTTAAAATAATACACATTTTAAAAACTTTTACTTTGACTAGTTGGGAGCAGAAACATATTCAATGTTAACGTTCAGCCAATGATTATTTAACCGGAAGAATCTGTTCATATTTTAACGGATTCTTTAAGAGTTGTGAAATTCCTTATTAACCTTTAAAGGGAGTGTTCGCGAAAAATGAAAGGGGGTATAAAAAAGCGCTTTTGATCGCTACTAATGTTACTTCTATCTGTTGCGTCTATAAGGAGAAAATTGTTAAAAACGACTTACACCGAAGAAAACAACGTCCATACAAATTCGGAAAGATGCAACATTCAACTCGGATCGTAAACAAATCAAATTAATTCCAAACAAATCATTTAGTTACTACAAACAGTAGTCATCGATTATTTTTCGACGCATTCGTATTAAGTTAATATTTCATTAACTTACTAAATCACAAATTGAGTCTGTCTTAGACTTCATAATTGTTGATTGATCTGATACCTTGATTAAATCCTTAATGAATAAACTAATAAACCCTAAATAAGAATGAATAAAGTAATTAACCCTAAATAACTAACTAACTATTTATCCCTAACCTGATGGTTTTCCCTCGTCTCCTTCCTCTCCTTCTCCATACTGTCCTCCTGTATCCTCTCCGTTGGACCCTCCAAAACTACAAATAGACAAATGATTAAAAAGCAGTCAATTTCCCCCTCCCCCCCTCTTTCATTTACAATCTACAAATCTCTAAATCTACAATCGTTTTTCTCCAAAGTATTTTATTTCAAACGAGATTTTATGATTGAATTTTTACTTCACAAATTATGAAAAATTGATTCCGAAATTAAAAAGAAAGTCAACTTTAAAATTTTCCCACTTGAAAAATACTGTTGACATTCAAAATCTAAAATGACACACTAAAAAAAAAATTACGAGGTTTTAAAAGTTTCCTTCAAATTACCGATAACAATAAATAGCACTCATTTGTTGTAAAGCCCAAACAAATACTTAGCTCACAGTCTATTTTCTAAAGTATCAAATACCTTCCAAATCCTGAGGGGAAGGAATACAAATGATTGTGTTCTCTCCAAGTTTTCCTTTTCCTTCAATTCTTAATTTGACTGCAACCAAATGATCCAACAGCACCTCCAGACCTTTTACATCTCCTACCCGTAATCTCTTTAGTACATCTTCATCCCTTAGTACATGGACAGCCTCTGGTAGTTGACTAGGTTGGAGGCTGTTATCCGTTCTCCAGTCTTTCACCAGAACAGTCCATGGAGGCTGGAACGGAGAGGCTATGCCAAGTTTGGCAAAGTTGACACGTTTATTTGGCGGGAGAGCAAAATGATGAGCTTTGGTGGATTTTGCAATGTTTTCCAGCTCCTGTTGGCCAGCAAGGGCGTCTGGATACCGATGCAGGAGAGGAGGTTTACCCTGAACAATTTTACTAATTAAGAAGTTGACATTTGGTTCGATAATACGTATAAGACAGAAAATGGAGTGAAGTTTGTTTTCTTGAAAAGTGTCTATTTCTAATAATTTCTCTAATAATTCTTATGAGCAAGAAATGCGCATTGCATACAGAACCTAAACAAACCGCGGAACCACGTAAAAATGCCAGTTTGCAGTATCCAAACCTGTTCAATCGTATGCTGTTGTAGTTCTTTATCTCCCCCCGCTCGGCACCCGTTGAACACCAGACATTGCCAGAAGGACATTCCCCAACCTGATACAATAAAATCTTGTCTGATCAGTTCTTAGACCCTTTTCGTTTTGTGCAAATCTAGATTTGGGATCAGCAGCGACAAAGCTTCAGATTCAGTTCAACATTTGTTCCCCTATAAATTTTTAGAACTTCAAAACTTCAGCACAAAGTACACTGTGCAGTACAGATATGTACGATACAAAAAAAGTTAAATCTGCAGTGCCAAGAAATAGGCATGCATTTTACTGAGTATAGTATAAAGTAGTTGAGTATAGTACAATTTAATAATACAGATCGTATCCATAATCCCGTGTACAGATATCTTGTAGATCATATCCAGTATCCTGTGCACAGTTCAGTTAACTAAAGTTCAGCTAAACAATACACCTGCAGGGACTAGTATATGGTATCCTGTGTACAGTACATTAAACAAGTTTGGATAAAAATATACCTGCAGGGACTATTATATCGTATCTATTATCCAGTGAACAGTAAACTAGTAAATCATATCCAGTATCCTGTGTACAGTACATTAAACTAAAGTTCAGCTAAACAATAAACCTGCAGGGACTATAATATGGTATCCGGTATCCTGTGTACAGTACAGTGAACTGAAGTTCAGCTAAACAATATACCTCCAGGGACTATTATATGGTATCCGGTATCCTTATGGTATCCGGTATCCTGTGTACAGTACATTAAACAAGTTTGGATAAAAATATACCTGTAGGTATATCGTATATCGTATATTATCCAGTGAACAGTAAACTAGTAAATCGTATTCAGTATCCTGTGTACAGTACAGTAAACTAGTCCAGATAAGCAATATACCTGCAGGGACAAGTAGATCGTATCCAGTATCTTGTTTCAGAATGAGAACAGGAACACGTGACTCATCAACACCTACATCAGTCTAATCACTCACTTTATTCCTTTGTATATGCTAATCGCTTTTTTTAAAGGCGATCTTGTCGTAATTTCAAGGGGGCTACAATATGTGACAATATTTAACGATGTTTTAAACATTTCTTTTTATAATTATTCAAAGATGACAAATCACATTTTAATTCTGATTTGATTCCGGTAAAATTTGTTAACATCAGAAAACCGAATTTTCCACGATGAAAAGAGAAGGGCGGGAGGGGAAGAAAATGTTAAACTTTATTTACCTAAAGTAAGCCTGGAACCAGGGATTAAAAGATTGCTACGATGTTTGTTGATTTCTGCATCAGAACACTTGGATAACGTTACTAAATACAAAGATACAAGTCTGTTTGCATGAGCTCGGTGACATTAAGTTTGTACCATGGCAGGGTCACCAGATTAGCAGCTATATGGGCCTGGTGTTAAAAAGCACTAAAACTTTAAATTAATGTATAATTTAATTTTATTGATGGAAGATTATACATTAAAGGTCTGTAATGAATGCCCTACTCCAATTAATAATTTTAGATCTGTACCAATCAAGGTACAACCTTCAGTATCCTCAGGTCTCTGTCTTACCAGATACATCTCAGTCTAGAACTCAAGGTTCCTCAATACTGTATTTACCAGATACACTTAATCTTGAACTGGAGATTTCCGCAATACTGTATCTCTAAGATACACTAAATTTCCAACCGGAGATTCCGCAGCACTGTATCTCTAAGATGCACTTAATCTTGAACTGGAGATTCCGCAAAAATGTATCTCTAAGATACACTTCCTAGTCAATATCACAAGATATAACTCAAGTCCCTCTTGTTCACAAAACAAGAAACAAATTACTTTCACATGGTAATCAAAGCAGAGTACTATTACAACTTACGTTTATTTTGATTTCTATGTTACAGGTAAAGTTAATGAACGTAATTACCAGTTTTGCGTCGTTATATATGAGCGTAGTTAGGCTAATCACAATACAGGTTTGACATAGTTATTTACAGACGTAGCTAGGTCAGGTTAATCGCAATACAAGTTTTGCTACGATATTTATAAGCGCATTTAGATTTATAGTCAATGTACAACATAATTTATCTAGGTGCATTCAGGTTTATAACTGTGGGATTTGCTACGATATTTATTACAAGTCCACCCTCAAATAAGCTGGCAAAAATAACAAATTCCTTTTACAGCTAACTTTTTCCGCACACAGTTACAATGAAGTGTGCACCTAGTTGTACACGCACATGGTGGAGTGGACGCAGAATAAATACAAACATTGAGGAGGCACATTGAGAACACACTTTAAAGAACCCACTTATGTGAAGCACAAAAATATACTTAAATAATACATAATTTAAATGCTTAGAAGCTTTAAATATCAGGACGTACTAATAAAGTTTATGGCATGTCTCCCTAAATAAAATTTTATTCTACAAACTACCTGCATCTCGTATTGAGGCGGAGAAGAATGGAGATTCCAGCCATAAATTCTGTGTAATGGTTGGGACTCCTCCAGGTTCAGGTACTTTAGGATCAGTTGCAATAGTTTTAGAAGCAGCTTCAGCTTCCAGGGAGGCAGGCTTAGAGGTCATAATAGATGTCTTTGTAGGAGATGAGGAGGGAGATTTGATAGCTGGACATTTCTTAATGGGTAACAGAAGACGGGGATCCCTTAAATCAATCATAGATGTATAAAAAATCATAACAAAACATCAAGACGCAGTATTGTTTTTAAACTGTTTAGGACATTGCAATGTATAAATTTTAACTTAATGTTCATTTTGAAAGCGGGCACAATTTTATTTTTTTCTACAGAAAATGGAACCCAAATAACTGCAGAATAGGAAAAGGACAGTCTAATGTGTATGCAATGTTGTTATTAAGCAAATACTATTGCTATGTAGCTTAAAAATTGGTCTGGGTTGTATGTATACTGCAAAATTGCTATGTTTTAAAATTGCTTTGACTATTTGAACTTTCACTTTGATTTTAACAGTCTATTACACAATTTTATATGGCCATGCATAAAACAACATGATAAGTTTTGTTTCTTGTGCTCCACTTACCGAACAGTTAATGCAATATTTGCATTATTTCCTGACTTGAAGGATTCTGTCTCTGACTTGAAATTAACCTTATTCTTGTCGCTCGAGTAGTGATCCCTCCACCAAGTTAAATCCTTCTTTTCTGACACAAGTTCACTGCTTTCCACATCAGCTGGCACACAAACAGATCTTAGAATTTCCGCGCTTTTAGGACCAACTAGTCGAAATCTGTTAACAGTCCCTTGAAAGTCGGTGATAGTAGTTCCTTCTAAACCATGATATGAAGGAGCCCGATTTGCTGGAATATTCCTGGTCGACATCTTCTCAAGGTTTACATTCTTCTTCATGTTCACACTCTTCTCCATGTTCAAACTCTTCTCATTGATTTCAGAACATTCAGACAATAAAGAAGGAGGGTTGAGAACTTTAGTCTTAGCCTCATCTGAAGTTTCAGGATCAAGCTTTAACTTCTTTAACAATGGTTCGTTCGAATCTTCAGATGCGTTCATAAACTCGGTATCAAGAACTTTGAATGCTAGTTTTAGCTCTGCCATGATTTGTTGAATAAAAGCGGGATGAACAAAAATCCAAATTGTTGAATTATCTTCTTTCTTGTCATGTTCTACCTTAAAAATTAGTGAATCAGACATGACACTCTATAAATGTCATAAAATATAACATACAGTTCCTACTCAAGGATTTAATCCAATTTGTTTACCTGGGAATGAGAAACCCAAAAGTATGTAACTTCGCCAATGACTTTTCCAGAAGCTGTAAAAACCAGTGCAGTCTCTTCTTTGCCAGCACTGGAGGCATCAAAGGTTTTTCCAGTCTTGTTTTGAGTTAGAGAGTTAAGAGTAGAACCAAGAACATCTGATTTTCCCTGCAAAGTAAGCTATTACAGTGCTAGAACACTAAGCAAGGGACTGATGTATAATTAGCAAATTGAGAGTTTGGGGCGAGTGTTCATTTGCTTTATTAAAAATAAATCAGCCGATCGGCAGATTTTTTAAAGTCATTCTAGCAATTCATTTTTATTTGGCAGCGCAATGTTGAAATCGCTTTTTTCCTAATAGCCTTGCAAAAATAATTATTAATTGATCGCATTTAATCAAAAGTGTCGAGACTGATGTTTAGCATAATTTAAAATGGTCATTTATGCAAAGATGGCAATACCCAATTTACAATGAATTATATTTCAATGTTTTTGTTTCTTCGTATTTGTGTTTCCCTACATAAGTGACTTGCTCATTTATTAATTTTTAGAAACAATGGAGAAATTGACAGAAATGAACACTTATTGAGTCATAAAAATGACGGTATCTTCCACATTTTAGATCAGATTAAGGTTCAACTGTACCCTTGTAAATTGGACAAAGCTATTTTTTAATGAAGGGTCACTTAAAATTACGCTTACAGTCCCTTTAAGCGCAATACCGAGTTTGTTCAACTAACCTGAACTTGAATAAGGTTGAGGTATGAAACGTCAAACACAAGAGCACTAGATTTAGATCCTCTATAACAAGCTCGCCATCCCTATCAACCAAAACAACCATTACAACAATAAAAAAGGATCAATTTATCAACTACAAACCTCCATATCTCTCCTACCTGCTCCACAACTCGATGTCAAAAGAACTATTATTTGGAAAGACCTTGAAGTGTATAAACGAGATAAACAAGAAAAAAATATTGAACAGGAAAATTAGAAGGGGTGTATTAGGCTTTAAACCATCTTTTTTTTAACGATATCAAATTAAGACTAAAACAGGATGGGAGATGTACCCTCCTGTCATATTTAAATTAAATTATTTAAAGTTACATACAAAAAATTCGGTTTTTTAATTAAAAATAATTAGAAATAATACACCAAGCGAAGAACATTTCCCTGGTTCTGTAGAGTTCCCCAGTAGAAATTGGAGGCCAATCAGTCAAAGGGTTAATGAGTTATGTAGGAAACAAACAATCAAAAAGACCGATAATATGAGATAACTAGTTAATATTGTACAAATATCTGGCGCGAAATTTCTTAATATTTATAGATTCGACATGGTTGCATTCCTTGTCGTTCGGATATCCAGGTATCTTGTATCCCCATTTCTCCAATATATGAAATCTAAAAATAAACTTTTATCTTTTCTTTTAGAAGTAATAAAAATTAATGAGTTCAAGAAACATTAATCAAGGCAGGCACTCACAAGTATTTAAGCATAATATTGGGCATAACTGATGGGAGGGGGGAGGGGGTGATTTGCACCCCCTGATCCGACAAGACCTTACTTTAATCCCATTAACCCATTTCAATATACCTTTTTTTGCATAGTACGTGAAAAAATAATAATATTTGACTAACCTTTTAGCATGCCAAATATGAGTTTCCAACCAGAATTTTTTCATTTGACGCCTGTTATACTCCTTCAGTAAGTTACCAGGCCGTCTTCTATAAAATATATTTTAGGTAAACATTAATTAATTTCTTCAGGTGTGGAGTTTGAAATTAATGCCCTAAACCTCCCATCCCATCCCATCCCATCCCATCCCATCCCATCCAGATCTGTTACCTGTGTCGTCTGCTTGGTCGTTTACTAGCAGGAACATTCCCACCACCTTGGTTCTTCTCTTTCAGATACTTATCTCTGAAAAAAGTTTCTATAAAATGGACGTAATCAATAAATATAAAAATTGTCCAGACCAAAAAACCGAAAATGATACCTTAGTCTTCGTGGAAGACGACGAACATCATGACTAACAGCCCGTCGTCGCATATGCCGCGGAACCTTAAAATGTTGAATCCAATATGGCACATGTATTTGAATTTATTATTATTATTTATTTCGTAAACGTACACAATTTAAATAATTGGTACAATTAAACATAAGAAAAAAGAACTATAAGAGTATATATCAAAAATGAATACAAATACAAGAAACAAAATCATACTGTAATTAGGTCGTGCATATAAAATTAATAATATCGTCAATCTCAGCTTAGTCAACTCCATTGATAACTATCTTATTGTTTTTTGCAGAAATTAATTCATTTAAAAATTTATTAATTATTTGGTTAAGTATACCTGTTGGCTGGCAAGCTTTCCATGCTTTAAATCAGATGAGACGACGTAGGCCAACCCTGACAGTTCCTAAAACATAACTATATAATATAAAGTTATTAGTTCAGACTTTTAGGGACGTCCTTCTTTTCAAAGACTTCAAAATTTGCATTGGAATTCTGCATTTGCATTATTATAATAACGGTTATACGGTAATAATAACCCTCCTGGGGGGCGGGGGTATGCAGCTAATTGAACGAGCATAACAGGACAGCCAGTGAACAAGAAGATTGGAAAAATGATTATCTGCATTCTGCATTAAATACATGTATCAAATAATTTGTTTCATAAAAAAAAAATTAAAAATAAATAAATTGATAAAGTTAAAAAAAAAAGGTTTTTTATTATTCTTGTTCATTTATTTTCTTCAAAATATCCAGGAAAGATAAATCGTCCAATTTAATGTAGATTTTTATTAAGAAATAACGCATAAATACTTAAAAACCTGATAACCTCTTCTTTTAATATCATAGGGGCCATTTTACTTCTCTTTTTGTAATCTATATGTTCTCTGATGAAGTAATTAAGAAGAAGCAAAACACATTTCTAAGGACTATAGATGGAATGGGTTTTTGAAAACAAAATTCTAAAAAATAAATAACAGTATTAAACCATAAACATAGTAAAATAATGACTAATTTAGAGCTGAAAAGTTTGAATTAGTAAAAATTGTCTAAAATGATACAAATATTTCAATAATTCATTGAAAAAATAAATAAAAAATAATAAGAATATGTAAAATTATGTTCTTACTTTGACCCGACTTTTCAAAAACGGACCAATTTGTATATCTTTTGGCAAATCATCCATTTCTTCTGTCTGAAAACAAACAAACAAAATCAAAATGCAACAATTTTCTCGGATTTTATCCGCTTTTTATTTTTCACTGGTTTGAAGTCCCGTGAAGGTTCGTCCTCCAGGTTGTCTCCCATCATCTCCACCTTGACTCCGGCCTTCAGGTCCTTGGCAACCTTCCTCATGCAATCCCTCTTCAAGTGCTCAACAGATCCACAGAATACACAACCACCGCCCTTAGGGTATAAACCTGCGGGTTTCATAAGTTCATGGCTCTCAAATTAAAATAGGAAATATGTTGATCCTTTTAAAAAGAACGTCATTTTCAGCGAAATTTTCACGAAATTTTCTCTACTGTCTGCAGTCTAAATCAGCATGTCACGTTTACAGAAAAATCTTAATTCAAAATCAGAAAAAGGTTCGTAGTATATTAGACATGATACCAAATAAATTGAGTCTTACGTTTACAATGATCCTTAAGCGGTGACAAAATAAAAAGAAATTTTATATTACAAGAAGTTGTACATCCAATATTTATACCTAGGGAAGTTCCAGATCAGGGTTTATAGTGATAATCTTTCAGGGTAAAAACTATAATTTTTTAAAATTTTTTAAATCCAATTTAAGGAGCTTTGTTAGCCGTTTTTTGGAACACAATGCACAAACAGACTGAATTTCAAAAATCTAAATATTTCACCGTTAAAAATGCCATGAAAACATTCCTTTAGGATTGTCTGGGCAGGCTTTAGCAAGATGTCCCTCCTGTTTGCAAATAAAACAAACTGCAAAATTATATGCATTTTCCTTCTTCAGTTTACTCTTACAATCCTTTGAGGTGTGCTCCAAGGAACCACATTTATAGCACAAACCTAAATTTAAAACTGTTGAAATGGACAAAATATGTTATCTAGATAAATCTAATAAATAAATCAATATCACTTGAAATCAAGTATTATATTTTCATGAACAATTTATAATAACCTTATCTACATCCCTCAAGTTAACTAACTTCCTTCCTAATCTGAATCCTCTCTAAGCTGAATCCCTGAACTACTCAATTCCTCCCTGATCTACTCAATTCCTCCCTGATCTACTCAATTCCTCCCTGATCTACTCAATCCCTTCCTGATCTACTCAATCCCTCCCTGATCTACTCATTTCCTTCCTGATCTACTCAATTCCTCCCTAATCTACTCAATTCCTCCCTGATCTACTCAATTCCTCCCTAAAATACTCAATTCCTCCCTGAACTACTCAATCCCTCTCTGAACTACTCAATCCCTCCTTAACTAATCAATCCCATTCCAACACTAAATTATTTGATCCCTCCCTGAACTACTCAATCCCTCATAGAACACACTCAATCCCTAATCTGAATTCTGACCTGAACCGGGATGTTTATCTGTATCAACTGCTAATGGACAATCAGCGAGCATATGCCCAGGCTGACGACATTTAAAACAAACTAACTTCTTGGATCGAGCTAAACTCTTCTCAGCAATTCGTCGCTCTCGTTTCAAAGCCTCGTCCAGTTCTTTTTTGGATAATCCCTTTTCTTTTAACTCCTTGTACAGTGTTTTCAGCTTTTTCTCATCTTCTTTCCGTACCCTAGAATATTGCAATTAAAATCATATCAAAATGACAACTGATGTTGGAAGAATATAAAGTTTAAACCAAACCTAAATCCTTGAAATATTGCTTCACCCTCTTCTACAACAGCCCCTGAACGGTCTCGAATCAGCTCTCTGGGTTTACGCGGTTTGTTCTTCTTTTTCTTTTTCGTGGATTTTTCTTCTGACATGGAATCTTCGTTGGTTTTGTTTTCGGAGTCAGGTTTAGGATCCGTCTCTTCGTAGGGTAGTTTGTCCTTTCGTTTATTCTTCTTCCGACCTGTACCCTTTCCCTTCCTTTCTACTTTCATCTTAAAAAGATCCTAAAACAAAAGCTGGTTCAATTTTTGTATTCATTTAGACAAAAGGAAACAATGAAGTACTAAGTGTTGTGTTGATTGCTGGATTAAATTGAATATTTTCCCATCCATAATATGTTTTTTTTTTCATTACAACATTCAATTCTATTAAGAAAGAAATGTGTATCTAGTGTTGTTAACAAATCAAATTGTTAAAACAAAGAATTAATAATAAACATGTTAGGAGAAATATGTTCGGTTACATTGCACGCCATTAAGGTCGTCTTTTTATTTAACAGTTTTGTCCCATTTTAAGAAATTAACCTGTAATTCTTTTCTACGCTCTTCAGGAAGTTCTCCACAATCCATCTTCCGATGCTCTTTAGAACCACAAATCTGAATAATGTCCATGAATATTGTTTAGGTTTATCCATGTCCATATCCATGTCTATGAATATTGTTAAGGTTTATCCATGTCCATGTCCATGTCTATGAATATTGTTAAGGTTTATCCATGTCCATGTCCATGTCTATGAATATTGTTAAGGTTTATGTTTGGATTACTCGTAGGACTCCTGGTGGAGTAAGATAGAAGAATTTCCTATAATTGTCATGATTTTATAAGGATATTTCACATTATTATGCAGATAATATTAAAGTCAATATTTACGAATTTTTTATGTATTTTTTCTTTGTTATTTGATATATGTTTTGTCCTGTCTCTTCTCTTATTATAATCTTTTGGTCCCAATACTAGTATTCAATCTTGTTCCATATCATATTAAACAGAACTTCTACATTTCTAATTCTCAAAATCCAAATTCCAAAAACCATAAATAAATTTTCAAATATGACAAACCAAATCACATCAAAAGTTTAAACTTATATATAAAATTTTACTTACCAAGTTACCATAGTAAAAATAATACAATATAAACCTGACCTTGCACTTCTCCGGTCTCTTCTTTTTTTTCTTCTTCGCTGGTTCTTCTGCCAAGACTAGTTCCGGTTTCCGCTTAAGAGAATTCTTCCCCGATTCCAATTCCTGTTCTTCCTCAAGCTTGACCTCGAAATCATCCTCGCTTTCATCCTCATCTTCTTCGGAGACTTTCGTGGACACTTAATAATTTCAAAATTACTAAAATACTTAAATTCACCATTGCATTAAAATAAACGTCAAACAATTCGATTTGGCATTTTCTTAAAGTAATTTGATGTCCAATTCATATCATATAAAAACCAGATAATCTTGATTCTTGTTCAGTTAGTATAACTATTAAACCTTAATTGGATTTATCAAGTGTAACTGGAGCTTCCTCAAAGGGACTGACTATGCAGTTCCAAGGGAATCTCTGTTAATAGAATTACACATGCCCTATTCATAACGTCAGCCTTAAAACTGTTGTGAGCAGAAGAATGGAGCTTCCCATTTTTTCCTATCATGAATGGATAAAGGTTTAAAGACTATCCTTATCAGACATGTGCCTCTTTGAATAAAGAGTCCCTTGAAATTAAATCGACGGGAGATAAAAAAAAACTTAAAAAGATAATTTTATTTCAGTGTTAGTTTCTAGATTCGACAGATCATATCATACTAGACGTTAAGGAATGTCCAACATTCATACTTCAGATAAAAATGGCTTTACCAAAATATAAATTAAGCCTGGTCTTGTGAGTGTGAGTAGTTATGATTCAAATTTTAAATTTGGACATTTTCAAATGCCTTTTACCAGTGTTTCGGATCCGGATCCGAATCCGGATCCGGTCGGATCCGTATCATTTGGTCGGATCCGGATCCGTATCATCATCCACCCCTCAACTATAAAATATATATATATATTCCACTACATCCATATATTCATCATCATCCTCCACCCCTCCACTATATAATATATATATATATTCCACTACATCCATATATTCATCATCATCCTCCATATATAGTGGAATATATATTATATATCGGAGGTGTAGAGGATGATGAATGATGATATATATTCAAC
This sequence comes from Eurytemora carolleeae, assembly GCF_000591075.1. Lineage (NCBI taxonomy): Eukaryota > Metazoa > Arthropoda > Copepoda > Calanoida > Temoridae > Eurytemora > Eurytemora carolleeae. The sequence goes on along the minus strand of NW_019396638.1, from coordinate 217,756 downwards.
TACATCCATATATCCACCTCTCCGCTATATAATATATATATATGTATATATTCCACTACATTCATAAATTCATTATTATCCTCATGCCTCCACCCCTCTACTATATAATATATATATAACATAAATGTATTCAACAACATCCATATCTTTATCATCCTCCTCTAAAAAACTTTAATATGTGGTACCCATGAAACTTTGGAATAGGAAGACGACATTTAGAATGTGAATTTGATGGCGTTTTAACCAGTTTTACCAGAAGTTTAATTCAACTGAAGTGTACTTTACTGCATAAAGGTTGTGATACATCCTTCAAAATCTTAACTTAAGTCAGCCAGTTATCCTCCTATTCCTCAGTTTTATGTATCCAACTGTATCCTCCACAGATAATATCATAAGGATTCATAAGGAAGTGAAATCTGCAAGAGGCCCCAATGTGGACCCACCAGACCGCCCAGGCGCAGAAAGCACCGCCCCGCCCCTGTTCTAACTGGACCTTTAAAACCCCAACAATTAGTCCAAGGCAAGGGAGATAAAGTAGATATATAGATAATATCAAACACCTTGTATTCCGAATCTGTGAGACCATTTGAGACCATGGCGTCGCTTCTTCAGGTTCTCGTTTCGTAGAACCCTGATCATAATTATTCATAATTATCCAATCTAACAATGACAGCCATTTAACGTCGTTTAAGCACAAGGTAAACTGACTTCTTTCTGCTTTTAAGAAAGAAAATATTGAAAATCCCATTAAATGTTTTTCTATCTTTTAAAATTCAGCAATGAAACATCAAAAATTGGAATAAATTTACTTTAAGTCAAGATATTAGGGGGTGGGGGTAGTAATTAAAAACATTTAAACCCATAAAAAATAATTTTAAAAACTACATACCCGAGCGTTGGTTTTGCGCGCAAAACGCGTCATTCTGTCTGAAAGTGCGGAAACCAATTAGCTTTAAATAAAAACACGCGGGAATTTTTACAAGCAAATGTGTGACTGAAGACTAAGAGTATTATTAAAAAATCAACAAAACGCAATTCAATAAATGCTGCATTTTACGATTTGAAAATATCTGATAACAATTATAAATAAGTGCATTTTTTTTTAGAATTCATGGATATTTTTTTAAATATTTAATCAAATCAAACACAGGGATCACATCTAGGTTTACATATTGAGGTCCACTACAGCTTACTGTCTTGTCGCCTAAAAATAAAGTGTTGTTGAACTTAGATTTGCAAACAAATTTATACAAACAATTATTTTAAAGAATTAGTAACTATCTAGGTATAACTTCTTATAGCTATTCATTAAATCCAAGTAATTACCCCATTTAAAATACTTTAACGTTAAGAGGTTAATGATGTGACAGCTTAAATAAAATTCTACTTAAATGTCAAAATTTAAAAAAAAATTGCTAACCTTACTTGGCGATACCGATCACGCCACAGGCAGCACGAGCTCCGGCATTTCCTAGACAAATAGAAAACGTAAAAATTACATGAAACAATTCAGCAAATCCATCAATTAACAATTTCCCATCAAAAGTTAATTAAAAAAGATACGACATTTTATTAAAATGAAATAAAAATCTTAAGGAAAACAAGATGATAAGAACACTTTTATTTATTTGCTTACCGGTGCTCTTGCTGAGCTCGTGACCACCCTGACCAAGGTCATCTTCATCAGCATGAATGACCATGGTGCGCCCAATGATTGAGTTCTCACCGCTCAGGCTGATCATAGCGTCACTGATCTCAACCTAGGATCGATAGTTAGTCAAACGATCTCATGATAAATGATCCACGGACCAAATAATCCACTGATAAAATTATCTCTATCAAACGATCTAATCATCAAACGATCTAATCATCAAATGATCAAATCAAATGATCTAATCATCAAATGTTCTAATCATCAAATGATCTAATCATCAAATGATCTAATCATCAAATGATCTAATCATCAAATGATCTAATCATCAAATGATCTAATCATCAAGTGATCTAATCATCAAATGATTTAATCATCAAATGATTTAATCATCAAATGATTTAATAATCAAATGATTAAATCATCAAATGATCTAATCATCAAATGATCTAATCATCAAATGATCCACTGATCAAATGATCCACTGATCAAATTATCTCCTAATCAAATGATATAGTCATCAAATGATCTACTTTACAGAGATAATTTAATCAGTAGTTTTATAGTAATGCAGGAACCAACAGGAACCCTAAATTTTTGGTAACGTTTACAGCGTACTTAATTAATAAACAATATTTAGCCTGTTTGCTTATTTCTCCTAAAAATCTGTACAGTGGGACCATTTCAACTGTGGAATTGGACAACTTCATTTATGCAATCATATGTTTTTGAAGAGCAAGAAGTGTAACCAGTATCTTTAAGGCCTGTGTACGAGTGTACATTTTACAATTAATGTTTCTCATGTTCAATTGACTACTCAATATTAAACCTCGAGTCCTCTTTCAATTGAAAACAATTAATTTTTAAAAGTAAACTTAGTATGCATTTATCTTTGCTAGATATACCTTAGCTACACCTCCCTCTGCAGTAACGTTCCCCAGATCTCCAGCATGACGGGCTCCCTTGGCATCAGTTGGAGCTCCGTGCTCGGAACCATCAACGTTAAAGTGAGGACCAGCAGACATACATCCGTTAGTGTTGTCTCCAAACTAAACAAAATTTCAAGATAAATAAATTGAAATTGAGTAGTAAGTTAACATAATGAAGTCTTCTTTCAAGTTTAAAGATAAAAAGCGGTCGACTAAGCACATTCTTAAAAGACTGAAAATGATAAATGACATAAGCGAACAAGTTTCAACATATTAAATCTTAAAAATGGTAAATATTACACAATCAATTTACTGCGGGAAGCCCCGTCTCTCTAATAGCCATGCTTTTATTTATCGTCTTTGTAGTAATACCATAAACTATGGACGAACAGGAAAAAAAATACCTGATGAACATGGAATCCATGAAGACCATCAGAGAGACCAGTCAACTCTCCGGACAGAGTAACAGGGCCATCTCCCTCCTTTAAATATATAATTTAATGACAAGATTGAAAATACCGAGTTTTTCATCCGTTCACGTTAATAATGCATACTTCCGAGAAATTATTAAGCCCTACACCATATTTATGAAGAAAATTCTACAAAATAATGTTATGCTTTATTTTGAACTGGAAGTTTTAACAGTAGTTGAATCCTTTTTTACAAGGGGGAAAAGCATGAGGGGGTAATTAAAAAACGCACTACGACTTTAAACCAGGAGTAAATCGCTTCTAGTCCAAATGTTTCATTGAATGTACCAAAATCAAATCAAATCTTTTTACAGGGTTACCATCAACAGGCGAGACTTTAAACGATCTGAAACTCAAAATTTAACGGTTGAACTTAACTTAAAATATAGTTAATAATGAATAACTAAATGATTTCTCAAAGAATGAAATACGTTTAAATGCAAACATGTAATGGCTGAAAAAAAATCCTTACAATCGTCTCTGATCCTTTGAAGGTAACCCTGCAAACACATATGACATTTGATAAGAAAAAGAATGTTTACGGAAATTGTTCAATGAATTTGAGCTACTTCACTAAACTACCTACTGCCGATTAAAATTTGAAGCACCGATTCAGTAACAGATTATTCAAATTTAAAAACGGCGGTAGGCAGTTCAAATTGGTTAATTCGACACTGACGGAATATTTATCCTTTAAAAAGGTTGAAACCTGTTCAAAGTGAACGGTTCCGTTGACAACCTCCCCCTTGAGCACACACACTGCCTTAACCATGATTTCTGAAATATATTAAGTTATTATACTTTACCGAGTACGAAACTATGGTAGCACACAGTTACGATACTGCACGTGTTACAAAGATATGATCCTGTATGAGTTACAACAACGGTACAACACGTGTTACAAATACGGTGCTACACTTCACGTGAACTGAATGTAAATTTATAGAATAATATGCAAACAGATACAATTAGGCATCCTTGCGACTTCAACAAAAAAGTTTCGAAATATTTTAATCACAGCCTCCGACATTTAATGAATTGCGATGTGACAAAATTACTATTTAAAATGTGAATTCTTGAATATATGATTTAGAACATGGCAGGTATTTTCTTGAATGGTATCTTTTCCATCAAGATAAAAAATAGGCCGGCCGGCCGATTTTAGGTCTTCTAGATTCTTGAGATACCAGAGCCACATAACGGCATCGAAATATCCGATTTGATCCTCAGGATCGTAGGTTCGGTGCCGACGTCGGTCCCAGCAGGTTTCTCGATCCAGTTCAATGAAGATCTGATAATCACAGAGATCAGCCACCCGGGGATCATTGAGCACTGAAAACATACTTATATTCCAGAGGGAAAAAACCATTAAAGTTATTATTCTTAAAACAATTAGATATCGTTTAAAAGTTAGAAATATATTATAAAAAAATACTATAAATACTAGGATGGTGTAATAGTATTAACATTTACATATTTATTTGTACCTAGAATACCCTCGACAAGAACCAGTTTAATCCCATCAAAGTTCCCTGGAGTGACAAGGGGATGAACAGATCCAGGATCCTAAATTTAAAATATTATTATTATTATCATTATCGGACAACCCAGCATTCGATGAAAAAGATACAAGAATTAGAATTTTTGGGCGGATACCAAAATATCTTAAAAGAATTCATGGGAATTCAAGTTAACATTTTTAGGACTTACTTTCTTCTACAGAAAAAAATGGTTGGAATTTTCTAAAGAAAACCTTACCTGAAACAACTCTTCTTTAGACCAGTAATTCGGAAATAGTTTATGCTGGGTTTTGAAGGAACTCGATTTTTCATCCGACTGATTAAATTGGTTCGTTTTCTCTATAAAACTAAAAAGAATATAATTTTGAAAGATTTTTAAGTAAAATATAAGTGTTTGAAGATGTGACGAGGTGGCTTTTTCGATAGACACTCATATCAGTACCCTTTTAACTTCTGTTTGAGTAAAAATGAGGATTCATTTACTATCGTAAACAATTTCCTTTATTGTCGCTGTAACACGAATCCAAATATTAATTCTAAGATAGGAAAAAAACCATCTCGACAGAATTGGTAATGCCACTGCATAAATATGTGGCCACTTTAAATTAAGTCTACAGTCCCTTAAAGATTAATATCAGTAATATGACATTATGATTATTATAAAATATTATTATTGAAAACAAAACCACTAAAGTCGTCGTCGTATATACCAATACAGTGAAGAGTACTGTCTATTGCAATTTTGATGCTTTTAACAGGATACAGATAAAATGGAAACAAAGAAAAGATGTATTGACAGCTTCTCTTTGAATACGATCGTAAAGTTTGTAAACGTGTATTTTAACTCAAAGAATTCAGAAGCGTAACTAGAAGGTGGGGGCCTTCGGGCCCCCCCCCCCCTGCAGAAAGGAAAGAAAGAATGGCGAATATCAATATTAAGATAAAAAAAAATAATTAATATTTTTGAAATTCTCACTATTTTCTCCTTGCTAGTTTATAGAAAGTCACTAGTCAGTCTACTTTATCTATGTTCTGTCAAAAAAAATCCATTTAAATGAATGACATGTTACTTCTTATAGGCATTACAAAAAATGACATTTAAGGGTAAAGAAAACTGACGACCTAAGAAGACATTGCATAGTATGATAGAAGAATGTCAAGATAAAATAAGGATTCTATCGGCCTGACAGAACTTTTGCAGGCTACAAGAGAAGTAAAGGGGTATAGTCAGGCGCAGATCCAGGGGAGGTCAAGAGTATCTTTTGACCCCCCTTTTCTGGAGACTAACCTAAAAGTAACTTGTTTTCCAGCAGATACTTTAATATGCTTTAACAAAAAGCCAGCATGAACGATGACAGATTTAATGATCTGGCCCCAATGAACATTCGTATACATCTTAAAAACCGTAAAACCCACAAAAATCGTTCTCTAAGGAAGACCCGAGATATATTAATATTTTTAAGGATTTTTACCTTGTTTCGTCAGTAAGATCTGCAACTAGTGAATTCATATCGAATGCAGAGATAAGTTCCCAATTAATGAAACCGGTTTCCGGATCCCTGAGTACAAATACTTGAATACAAAGGTTACAGTATACATTAAATTATAGAAGGTTAAAGTGTACGCAGGGCTTTATGACCAGGGAGACGTGTCCTTTTGATTCTTTCCCAAATGGTGAGGGGGGTGAGGGTTCCCTAGGACAAGGGGAGGGGAAGTGCAGAAGTCCTCAATTGGTAATCTCCACCACCTTATTTGGTAATCAGCAAAAAAAAGGGTAACATATTAAATCGCTTATTGCTAAGAAATAATGCCAATATAGACCTCTGTTAACTGCACACTTTGGTGTACAAAATTCTTAATTAGCTTATTTATTGTTCCTTAGTTTCGAAAATAAATGTACAAATTTGCCACATGAACCGCAAGAAATTAAATTAAGTTTTTGAACCTTTGCGCCGGCGCGCTCCTCAATTAGCAATGAATGAAGCGCTAAAAATAATAAGTGAAATCAATACTTTATTTTCACTAGTGGCCACGATGAGACCGATTTTTTAAAAAAATTTTTCTTCTTTCTATGCATGTAATTAGTTCTGTTGTAGATGTTGAACTCGACTAGGCGAACACAAAAATCTAAGAATTGAAAAGTTTTTTTTTAAATATCGTCTAAATGGAGATTGATAATACTTTAGTCGGTGAGATATTTTTTTAGATAACAGGCAGTCCGACCTCATAGGATTTAAACTCCAACCATGAAATGCAGTCATTAAATTGGCGAATTGGATCTAAGATTCGTAATTTTTCTTAGCGCTTCATGTGGCGTACTTATTTCCGATTTATTTTCTAAAATAAGGGGCAATAAAGAAAGCTTTAACAATATTGTACAGCATAGGGCCATTAACACTTAACAGAGGTCAATATGATCTTATTTCTAAGAAATAAACGGTTTAAAAATAAATTTTTATTTCTGAATACCTAGAGGAACGCGCATGCCGCAAAACACGTTTAGGTGGCGGTGATTACCAATTGAGGACTTACTGCAATTGTAACATCAAGTTATTAAACAGAAGATGTGAAAAAACAAAAAGTACGCCAAATATGATAAATTATACATTTTAGACAAGGCGAATTCAAATGTGCAAAAGTATTAGCAAAATTTACAAACACTAAATATGTATACAAGGAAAACTGAAAATGAGCAAATTCCCTTTAAAGGAATCTCTGCAAAAATCTATGCAAAATTTCTTCGCAAAAATTGTGCAATCAACCTTATTTTGTTCAAAGCTTTCTTAAGAGCTATAATATGTAACCGGAAGTAGGTCTAAATATAGATTTAGTCTGTGAACAGCACCAGATAAACACTTTTAAAGTTGTCTACAAGAAACGTTAGGGGGGGTCCCTTGGATGAAATAGGGTTAATGTCAATAGTTAAGCGATACTAGGAATTTTAGAGGCATCGGATCAGAACTGAGTTGTTTAATTGAAAGAAGTTTTAATAAATTGAGGGGGGGACATAAAAATTGGACATCTTAAATACTTTTCCCAAAAAAAGCATTAGTTTCCCCAAAAATCATTCAATTTCACCAATTGAACGAAAAAAATTATAAAGAAATCCTTGATACCACAAATCCTAAGATTGTCGACCAAAAAATTACTTGATCTGTCTTATGAGATTTCTGTTAACTCGAACTATAAATTCAGCTCCGCAAATTAAACCTGGTTAAGGGTTGCATTTGGGTTCAATTTAGAGTAAAAATGCCTTACTTGTAGTGATGTTTACTCTCAGTTGGCCAGTAATAAACATCTTGATTGAAAACCCTAAAAAACAGAAAAAATAAAATGACTACTGCATGTAGGATTCCCATTGCTTCAAAATTACAAGTTTAGGGCTCAAAAACAATGATTTAACTTGGTCTTCAAGCGTAATTTCAAGAGAACCCTCCAATGATAGCTACTCACGATTCACGATTTTAAAGCTTTGTTTGATCAAGCATGAATTGGATATCAATGTTTACGGTTTTGAGTTATGATTGTTGACAATTGTAATTTCTCTAAAAAAGGGACATGCGCATTTATGCTGCCAGAAAAAATATATTTTTTAACAGAATTAAAATCTTTTAAACCTAGGAAGAAGGGCATTAAATAAGAATAAATAATAGTCTCTTGAAAATTACGCTTACAATTCCTTTTAAAAAGGAATTGTTTTTTTTTTATCTTATAAATTGACATAAAAATCCTAAATAAGTCAATCTTTATTCAAGAAAATTAAGATTTTGTTCACTACCTCGAGTTTGTGAAAATACGCTGAAGGATGTTTCCAATTGTCGTCTTCCCTGTACACGAGGCGCCACTAAGACCGACCACTTAAACATTAAAATAATAAAAGGTCATAAACTTAACCTTTATTTTCTAAAACCGTGCAGTTACATCATACATGGAGCATCCCTCCCTCTTTAAGACTTATTGAAGAGCACAAATAAATACATTTAACATTTCAAAAGAACCTTGAGTAATGAAATTTCTTGCAGTGAAAACAATACTGTAGAGGAAAAAACAATAAGAAAGGCTATTCTAAAGTCAATATATCAATATGATGCATAGAAGTCCATTTGTTAAGTTAATTAACTAGTTTTTTTATTTTTAGCAAAGAATAAAACTGATTGTAAACAAGGACAAGGCTTAATAAGGCTCGGTGGCTGACTAAGCCTCGACTATCAATATTAACCAAGTAAAACTAGTTCTGTGCTGTCCTAATGAGTCACAGTAAGAAATATGAGTTTAAACATACTCATCTCATTTGTAAAAAATCTGCTTTTGTTGCCTGCCACTAAATTTTGATTGTACGGGACTTAACACGTAATATCGAGCGACCTTCAAATTACAGTCCTACTTAAAGCATCTATTAAATTATTTTAAACACTTATAAAATGTTCACCTATCATTTTCATCATGACTTTTTAACTAGTTTCACTTCATCTAGGGCTCGGTCTAAAAATTAAGAAATTGAAACATCAATAAATAATTTTCGCAAAAAAACTAAATCATTATTTAACAGATACAGGGTGTCCCACGAAACATGACATATTTTTCTTTGAAATCAATTTTAGTTTAAAATGACTTCCATATAAAATTTTTATTGATCTTTGGTATCAAACAACTTAACAAATTATGGAAAAAGACATTCTAAACTATTTACCAACTGTCATGTTTCGTGGGACACCCGGTATATTGAAATCATTTAAGCGACATTGATTAAAAGAGGAAAGAAAGACGACTACATAGCATTACTTAAAAGTATGCTTAGTGTACAATATAAATGTACACCTTGTATTTAAGGTTTCATGTACCTTGAAGTACAAGAAAGTACGCTCTTGTGTACAGGAAGAGAAATGTACAGCTCCCCAGTACAGCAGGAACACATAAACCAACCTCGACCGATGGGAAAAATCTACAACAAAAAAACTGTTCTTCACATTTTCATTCAATTTAACAATTATAACTCTAAATAATGTAAAAAATCGGCGCCACGACATCTTCTCTATTTCCATTTGCTCTATGGCCATTTGCTCTAGCTCCATTAGATCTATCAAGTCATTTGCTCTATACGTCATTTGCTCTATACGTCATTTTCTCTATATTCAATCTGCTCTATACCTCATTTGCTCTATGACTAAACACGTCATTTGCTCTATAACCTAAAAATACACTATAAATTAGCTTTTATTGGAGTTCCTGAGCGTAACTTGACTATGAAATACGGGAATTTTTTTGGGGAAAATTCGCAAATTGCAGTTTTAATCAGTTCTTCAAAGTTCATCATGACAGAGAGACTACTCAATAATAAGAGGGGTAAAAAAACCTAATATGTGGTGAAAACTACATTTATTCTACTCTAAAGAAACAGGGTGTCTATCAGTACTGGAGATGTCTTAAATATAGAAGGCAGAATTGTTCTGCCGTGGTTAAAACCTTCATAATAATAAAATAAAATCTCCAGGAAGTTGGCGGAAAAATGAAACTGTAGGATGAATTGTAAAATGTAAAATTGTAAAAATATGTTTATAGAGCAAATGGCGTGCTTACTCATAGAGCAAATGTTGAGTAAGGCAATTAAACCATCACAGTCATAAAAATGTTTATAGAGCAAATGACGTGTTATGTCATAGATCAATTGACGTATAGAGCAGATGACATATAGAGCAAACGTCGTTATCTATGAGCTCTAGAGCAAATGGTTAATAGAGCAAATTGAACTAGAGCAAATGGCCATAGAGCAAATGGAATTAGAGCAGATGTCGTAGCGCCAAAAAATCAGTTTAAAATGAAAAAAGTCAAGACTGAATCCTAATTATGATTTGTCAAAATTCTATTATGCCAAACCAGGTTTTAAAACAATGCAAACGTTGTTTTAATTTTTGAATGATCTGAAAAAAAAAGTTTTCTTTGTCGCCCGTAGACTTCTTATCTTTATGGCCCATTATGTTCAGTTGTTCAATCTATAAAACGTCATTTTGCAATTAAAAATTTCGAATTTAAATACTTATTGCATGATTCTGATAAGTTCAGAGATAGTTTCATGAGAAGCTTTTTCTGATCAAAATTCGTGAACTATTCTTTATCTCTTATGTGAAAATTAATTATATTTAATTGTGGTGTCGCATTTCTGCTTCAGACCCAACAGGGAATTAAAAGATTTAAAGCTAGAATAAAGACAATAAGATGAAGTTCTAATAGTATCGTTGTGAATCAGCAATGCCTCTCTTAATAGTCAACTTGAAGTTTGGTGGTGAGTACGGCTTATCTTGAACAATGGGGGGGGGGTACTTTTTAATCTAAGGATTAATGCTTGACCATCCCGTAATTAAAGATATGCCTGCAGGGCATGACCATTGACCATTGACCACAACGGGATTTTGAACAAGAATTAAAATAAAAGGAGATAAATTTTCATCCCGAGCCGAGATTAACACAGTAGTTTACCTTGAAATAAGTGGAAGATAACTTTCCTCCACAAACGGAACACATATAATCCAAAGAGTGAAGTAAAAAACAAATAAACCTAAAAAAATTTGCTTTCAGTTAAAAACTTTGAAAAGCTTCAAACCAAAATTCTGTTTCATCATAAAAAATATCTACTTTTTGAAAACTTTAATATTTCCACACAAAATAAAATTCGCGGTAAAAAAAAAAAAAAACAAGATCATAGGTTGAAAAAATATCGTGTGCAGTGGGAGAATGATAAAAAATTGTAGATTAAAGTAAAATTATACCTATAATTCCCAAGCTCAGTATTGCAAATTTATCTCGTAGCACTGTTACCATTACTCTCTGAAAAAATATATAATTTCAAAATTAAACAAATTAAAAATTCAATCTTTCAAGATGACCGCTCTTCTAGAATTAACAAAATGTAGTTTGCTCACAACTTCAAAATCTTCGTCGGAGAACAAACTTCCGGTGGATTTATCAACAACTTCCGGTTCTTCTTGTCGTTTCATTTTCCGGGTGTGCTTCAAGATTTTTTCTGAGTTGACCACAGGAGACATGTCTAAAAGTCCTAAAAAATAATACAATTACTATCATTATTTAACGATATGCCGGCATAATTTCAAGTGACGCTTTATTTACCGAGTTCATATCCATTATCCAATTTGCAAAAGCATCCTTTAAACCTTTATTTAAAGTTAAATATGTTCCAGATTAAAGTGAATTTCAGATGTTTGCAGCAGAGACAAAGAGGGAAATTGAGAGAATTCTGCGAAAATGTGGATAATAAAACTGCTCAACTTATCGTATTTTGGGATATGTACCCTTCAAGAAGAAATCTTACTCCGAATTTTGAAAAACATGGCCAAAATGTAGGGTTTAAAAATATAAATATTCGATAAAGTTAACAACACTATTTAATTCCTCCCCCCCCCCCCATTACAGAATAAACCAGTTGCGCTCTTCTAATCAGATGTTGAGCTTACCTATGCTTTTCAATGATTCCAATGTGTGGTCGTCTTCTTTGCTATAATCCTTGTCATTAAACTTAAACGTTCCTTTCTTCTTTTTAGCGTCTTTTTTAGCATCTTTCTTTTTAGCGTCTTTTTTGTCAGTTTTAAGTTTCTTCTGATCCATTGTATCCAGTTCCAGTTCTAGTTCTCGTTTTAATAAACTAATTGACATGTTGTCTGCAAATAGTTCCTGGTTTAGAATAAGAAATATTTAAACAACATTTTACTTTTTTCAATTAGAGCAGAAAAAAATATAGCTCTACACCAATTTATCGAAATAAGCTGTATCACAAAACTAGAGACAAATAGATGGAAAGTTAATGTTAAGTACCCCCCCCCCCCTAAAATAAATAACAAAAGCCTGGAAATCTAAAAACTAATTTAAGAAGGTCTAAAGAGTCAAATTGTGATTAGGACTAGAACAAGGTTATGTATAAGCACGGTGACATTCCCTGTGCCCGGGCTCGCAAAGAGACTATACTCGGTGCGCTCCAATGGTCATTTACTGGTTCTGCTTAAAATTTCTCCCACCAAAAGTTGACTGATTGTTATTTCTACTCAGCTCCTGTATTCAACGCTTTGATGAACTCCTCAAGCTTCTCCTAAAATATAAAGTTAATGAATTACTTATTAACCAACCAAAATATTTTCACACAGTTTGAAAACGCAAATAATTCTACCCAAAAATACAATAAATGATCATAATCCAAAAAACTTTCCTAAAATACAATTAAAAAACAGACATTTTAAGTGCACCTTAAAAAAGATTTTAAACAAAAATAAGTATTGATAACCCCACTGGTTCAAGGGAGGCGAGGATCTAAGTATTTGAACCAAAAACTTTTCTTTTTTGAAAAGTCGAGAACCCTCGAAAAAACCCTTTCCCCGAAATAATTTGCAGTTTAAAAACATTAACAACTTTATACTGAAATGCATTACGCGTTCATACACCCTAACAACTGTCTCCGAAAATCCATAAACCGAACGTTTTCATTACAACAACAGTTTTTAATTCAAAAACTGCTTCCCTAACCCTTAACAACTAAAAACTTTTTACTGAACAACAATAACAATAAATCCCAACTTCCTAATAATCCCAAACAACTTTTCTAAATACAGTTAGGGTTTATTAACCCAAATAAAATAACTTTTTCCTAAAATTAAATTTAATTATAAAATTTGTAGAACTCTCTCCTAAAAATGCGTCAACTAACTAAATAACACTTTTCCCCCATAATATGATTCATTATTCAAAATCACATACAAACTAAGAACAAAATCGCATACAAACTAAGAACAAAATATAAAATTCAAAAATTCAAAAAGTGCACCTTCATAATAATCTTTAGCTAACAGTTTACAACATGAAAATATAACTTTGGTTGAAATTTTACAATTAATTCATTGACACTAAGTAATAAAGAACATATATTATCAAAAACTTTTTATTCAAACTTAAATTAGGGGATTTATTTAAGGTTTTAACAGGGAGAGTTATGTGCACAATCGGAATAATTTTGAAGTCGGTATAATAATATGTGCGAAAAAATTTAATAAAATAAGTTTAAGTAATTAGTAAATTGCAAAGTTAAAAAGATTCATAAAATAATCATGGTCTACAACATCGGGTTGCAAAGATATAGAAATTTTAAAACAAGAGTTTGTTGCAGGAACTCAGTTCCTTTCGACTATTTTGGTTTGTGGGTAATGAAGATTATCCAGAGCATGGGGATACCTCTTCTGCCCAAAGCAGACCCTCTAGGGTGACGCAGACCTCTACCTAGTTCTCCTCCATGACACAACCCTTCCTTGAGCACATTGTAAACTTTATCCGTGACCAGACTTTTCCGTTCTTTCTGGGAAATTTCGTAGTTCCAAAAATCAAGGTTTCTTTTGATCTTGAAAAGCTCATCAATGGATCAACTCGTAAAACAGGAAGCATCAAGGACAGCTATCAGAAGCTTCAAAAATGCTACCAGAAAAATCAGAACTAACTACTGCCAGAAGCATCAGGACTGCAACAAACAGCTTGATGACAACTAGCAGAAGTTTCAAGGCTTCTACCAGACGAATCAGACCGGCTGCTAGAAGGTTCAAGACTGCTACAATGCTTTAGAAATGCTACCACTGCACAAGCTTTAGGAATGTTATCAGAAGCTTCAGGACTGCTACCAATAGCTTCATAACGGCTGCTTTAGTTTCAATATAAACTTGATTAGAGCTTAACTGATTATCAAAATTTCAGGCATTACCTAGGCAGTAAGGCAGTTGGCCTGGGGATTTTAAACTTTGATACACCATGCATTACTATTATTTAGGAAAATAATATAAATCTGAGGACCCTAATATTTACTTCTCAAAATTTAATTTTTTTACTCTACAGAGGTTCATCACCATCACCGAAAATAAGTCATAGAAAGACGAAATGTGAATAAACTTGTCTCTTTAAAGTTTTAGAAATATACATTTTGAGCAACATTGCTTCTTCAGTGCTTAGGATCCGGATCCTCCGCAAGATTTTAGATTTCTGAATCCGGATCCGGGTCCGCAAAAATATGCGTATCCACAGATCCGGATCCAAGGGGCAAAATATTAACCAAAAACGGCCAATAAAAAATTTTACACTCAAAACCCAAATCTGAACTATTGAAAAAAGATTAAAAAAAATTTCCCGATTTCCGAATATCAAGTCTAAGCAACAAAATCTGCTTTGTTACTAAAATTCAGTAAATTAAAAACAAAATAACCTGGATCCGGATCTGGATCCGGATTTGGATCCGTAACAATTTTTTCCAGTGCGGATCCAGGATCAGGATCCGAATCCGCATCAAAATTAAATAGATCCTAAGCACTGGCTTCTATACATGACAACTCTTTTGATGTCAAATTTGGAGCTGTAAGTCATTGAATGAAGTAAACCTTAGTTTTATTATAATTACGCACATCAAATGTATTATTATGAAAATGCACTTAATTCTACATCTCTCTATCAAAATAAAGGTTTTAAAGTCTCACGGAAAAAATTATTTATTTTGCAATAACAAAGTAAATAAACAATAAATAAGAAAGAAAATATAGAGTAACATAATTTTTTTTAATTTGAGAAGATTTCGAATATCAATAATGCCTCAAAAATAATTTTTGATCCGTTTCCGTGTTGAGTCGATTCCGTGTTGAGGCGTTTCCATGTCACCACTTGAAATTATGTCCGCAGTCCCTTTTAAGGGACTGAAAAGGAAAAATGAAAGGGGTATAGAGGCTGAAACCTGAGAATCTCATGAGTTGATTTAGACATATAAGACATCTAATGTTCCTGTCTCGAGAAATTGACATAAAACTGTGTTCAAATTATACAAAAACGTTTATATGTAAGATATACGTCTTTATCACGTGACCATGACTCCCTCCAATAGCAGTGCAGTATACTGGTCACGTGATACAGACGAAGACATGTGACAATAATACTGCACTGTTATTGGTTGGAGTTCTGGTGACATGTTCCGGACGCATAAATAATATTATCTATTATATCTATTAACCATGAAAATGATTAAATTCAAATAAATTAGGAGCAAACTTGTGTTTCTCAGGCTCCTCTGGGATATCGTTGTTTTCAGATTGGTTTCGTATTTGTTGAATATGATCTGTTTAATACTACAAATCTTAAAAACGTTTTGGTATAATTTTGACACAGTTTAATGTCAATTTCTCGAGACAGGAACATCAGATAGATGTCTTATATGTCTCAATCAACTCCTGAAAATCTCGGATTTCATCCTATACCCCTTTCATTTTTCCTTTACAGTCCCTTTAATTTAAGTGAGATATTATTCATTTTATCACCTTAATTTCTTCATCTGAGGACATTTCCTCCAGAACTTCTTTAATCTCCTTCTCCAGTCTTCTAGCCTCTCTGTTCATAACCTGCAGGAGAGACATTTTTAAACTGTTTGTTAGATTAATGTCAAAACAGCTGAACCGATCAGGCGATATTTTTAGTGATATTTAACACAACACCATGAACGGTTCATGACGGTCTAAGTCTAAATTTTTAATATCTTTCATTTTGAAAATATAAAAATCTGCAATAATTTATTTCAGTTTGTGATTTTTGAATCAAAATCTGAAAGTCAATACAATTTTGAAACTAAAATATTTTAAGCGGTTTTGATATTTTCCTTTTAAGCTTGAAAATTATTCAATTTTTGAATACCAACCCCCGGTTTGACAAATGAAATGTTCAATCTATGAAACGTTCTGTCTTTCCTAAGTCCCATATACTAATCGTAATGTGTATGAATATATGAGGTGTCACGTCTTTCATAAGTCCCATATACTAATTTTTATGTCCATGACAAATATGAAACGTCCCGTCTTGGAAAGTCCCATATATTAACTGTTGTGTGCATGACTGATATGAAACGTCCTGTCTTGGAAAGTCCCACATATTAACTGTTGTGGGCATGACTGATAAGAAACGTCCTGTCTTTGAAAGTCCCACATATTAACTGTTATGTGTATGACTGATAAGAAACGTCCTGTCTTTGAAAGTCCAATATATTAACTGTTGTGTGCATGACTGATATGAAACGTCCTGTCTTTGAAAGTCCCATATATTAACTGTTGTGTGCATGAATGATATGAAATGTCCCGTCTTTGAAAGTCCAATATATTAACTGTTGTATGCATGAATGATATGAAACGTCCTGTCTTGAAAAGTCCCATATATTAACTGTTGTGTGCATGACTGGTAAGAAACGTCCAGTCTTGGAAAGTCCAATATATTAACTGTTGTGTGTATGACTGATAAGAAACGTCCTGTCTTGGAAAGTCCCATTTATCAATTGTTGTTTGGATGACAAACATGAAACGTCCTGTCAATAGAAAAGTTCAATTTATTTAACTGCATACTAAGTGAGATATTATCTATTAATGTGCCAATTAATTTTATTGTAAAAATTATAAATGTGACATTCAATTAAAATATGAATCACCTGTTGTCTAAGTGCATTAGCTGTTACTCTGAGCATCTGCTGGATTCTCCAGAATAAAACAATATCTCCGCATTCTAGTTCAGTTTCCATTCCCTTGAAATATCAATAAATCAATCAATCCACCAACCAATCAATCCATCAATTCATTAATCAATCAATACATTAATCAATCAATCACATAATAAATCAATTAATCAATCAATCGTCTGGAAGATTTCTTTATCCTACCTGCTGATACATCCAGTATCCTCTCCTACAATCGTAGCACCTACCAAGTGCTCCTCGAAGAAAGTGTCGTCTAAATACTGGATACCAGGTCTCTCTGTAGAAACGAAGACGACATTCAAACCAGGGCTTTGGTGTAGGTTAAGTATTAATTCTTTAATGTATAATTTGCTTAAGCTATCATTTGTTCGTTTATCTTCGTAAGGCATTATCTTACAAAATTAATTTTCTTAACATAACTCGGACCTTGAATTGTGAATCTATGGATCAGACAATGATATCCGTTTTATCCAGACCAACGGATTAATATCCCGTTTTGATCATACCCTGCAAACATAGTTTTAATTGAGGAATCAAACATTGATCCTCAAATTTAAAAGTGTCAAGTTGAATATCGAGATTAAGTTTTCAAGATTAACATTATTTACGCAAAAATACAGAACTTGTGTTACAGTGATTTCAAGGTTGTCAAAGTCTTTTCATATTTTGAATGATATCGAACCTGAAATCCATGGGAGATTTGTTTTCCATTAAATTTATAGAAATCGAAATATTAAAAAAAAAATCTTAATTTGCCGATAACCACAAGTGCAAATTTAAATAAAGATGTCATTATTCCTAATTATGTCGTTGTCAACTTCGACCCCCTGAGTTCCAAGATTTCTACGGGCTGTCGTAATCTCTTCATGTCTGCAAAGGAAGAAAATATAAAAATATACTGCATGAGAAAAATAAACATGATTTAAAAATCAAATTAAGGTTAACTCCGCGTTTAATACTTTAACATTAACAATAAATTTACAGTTGAAGGTATGTAAAAATCATTTATTTTAAGGGCCTGAAGACAAAATTTCTTTTAATTCATTTGAAGAGTGACATGTCTGACTGAGAACGGTACTCCTCTATCTGGTTAACTTTTGGAAAATATAGCCTATTCCATGTTATCTCTGCAAAATAAATCCACAATCAATATCTCATTATTGGACAACGGTTTAAACTTTACGAGTACCCTGTGAATCATTTGTAAGGTCACAAGAAATTACGTCCATTTAAACTAAATGTTGAAAATTAAGGCTCCCTCAAGAAAAAAACTTACGAAAGATGAGGTCCGTGGTCGTTTTCAGATGACAACAATCGATCCAACTCTGCCTGAAAAATTATTTCTTTAAATTAATAATTAAGCAAAATTAAAAATAAGTATCAGGTCTCCTTAATTGTCAGTGTTAGACGCACCAAGCCAAGCTCAAACGAGCATATTTCTCGACGAATATCTCTTCAACATCTTAAAGTCGGATATGGAAATTAAAATTGAACCTTGTTTTCTTACTCAGTTTAGAAAACCGGACATATTCATTCAGAGCCGGAAATTTAAAACCGTGTATCGTAATTACACCTGGGATAGGAACCCAGGTTTAGTGAATCGGGTAAAACACTTCAAGAAGATGACAATTATCAATGTTATGGTTCAAAATATCATTTAATATGGTCAGTGTCCGAATTTAATGAATTTAAGCCGCGTCTCAAATCGCCCAAAAACCGGTTTCAATTGAGCGCCGGCTAAAATCTTCAAAATTTTAATACAATTTAAAGTAGAACCAACCATATTTGAGCCGCGGCTCAAATTCTTTAAATTCGGCCTCAGGTTAACCCAATCATTTTAAAAATCTTACGTTATTATCTAAACAAATGGGTTATACCCCAACATAAAACTTGGGAGTTTCATTCAAAATACTTATAAATTTTAAATTTAAAGGCCAACCAAAAACAAAAATAAATAAAAATCGGACGGAACGCTTCAAATTCGATAAATGGTCGACAAGCAACACTTTTTCCTTTAACTCTCAGAATCTTTGAAATCAAGAACGAATTGAACGAATTGTTAGATCTTGTCAATCGTGGTAAACAAGTTTCCAGGTTGGCCGACAAGAAGTGCCTAACTGATTCACAGGGGAGTATAATAATTTATGTTTTCCTGAAAAATCATTCAACCCCCTCCCCCCCCCAGGTAAGTACGGTTGTAGTTTTATTTGCTAAATTGGGGAAAATAATCAGATTTTTGGGTAAGAAATATAAAGATGACGAAAAAGCTTGCCTTTTCATGTCCTATTTTTCCCCCCAGATGATCTCCAAAAATCATTTCCCCTACAACCTCCTTGAGGTTTGCTTCATTAGTTGTTATTTTCTCGTGCAATGAATCCTCCAGAAATCTAGGAATGAATTTTGTAATTTTTTACATCATGTAGTTTCTCCCGATCGCTAATTAGGCAATCAGTTAAGTTGATGTTTGGAAAATATCCAAATTTCTGAAAATCTAAAGGCCAAAAAAATGTGTTCTTACATAATTGATACTAGCTGAAAGACCCGGCGTCAACTTACTAGTTTGCACCATCCCAATGTTGTTTATCAGTTTAACTATAAACTAACTTGATTGCACCATCCCAATGTTGTTAATCAGTTTACTATAAACTAACTTGATTGCACCATCCCAATGTTGTTTATCAGTTTAACTATCAACTTACTTGATTGCACCATCCCAATGTTGTTTATCAGTTTAACTATCAACTTACTTGATTGCACCATCCCAATGTTGTTTATCATGAACAGATCGGTCTTCAAGAGTATTTAACTGTATAACACGTAGCATCTCACTAGCCTAACACAAGAATGTTAGCCACGAAAAAAATATAAAAATAAGGAAAAATTTTAAGAAATAAAGAAATGACGAAAACATGTTAAAAAGACAAGAGAATTAGGGGAACAAGGAGAAAATGAGGAGATGGAAAACAGGAAAAAGAAAAACAATGTAAAAACGAAGAGAAAGAGAGAAAAAAAAACGTTTATTAGTGACAAAGAAATTGGTAAAGATCCAAACAGAAAACGATTATAGGATTAAAACCTTAAATGATCTAAAATAATTTTAAAACGCAAAATAAACTAAAATAAGTTTTGAATTTCAGGAGGCAAATATAAATAATAACAATGTGCATGTCAACGTGAACTGTGTACATCCAATCAGCTGATTTAACTGGTTTGAAAATGTACAGTACAGTACATTAATTTGTATGTACTTTAAACTTTGTGTGTACGAAACGGACTCAATAACCCCTATACCGTAAAGTAAAGTACATACAGTACGTTAATGTTAATGAACAATCAGAAGTAACTTGATCAGGGCGTCCCAATAAACATGAGAATCAAGAGCCGACTTGATTTCCAATAATTGGTTTATGACAAAGAGTGTTTCAAAACAAAGCTTTTAAAAAATGGTATTTTTTCCATGTATCTCTAAAATTTATCATTTGAACAAAATGTTTTGGGAAATAAATTGTCACCTACACAAAGTGAGAAAAGTAGCAAATTCTTTAAGGTCTTTAATTTTCTAATNATCCAGTATGCGCCTTGGACCTTAGTCAGAGTGTACCCTCTTTTCATATTACCTTATCTTCCCACATATGTCTGTTCATGGCCGTCTCCACAACTGCTGCCTGGAACAATTTGAAATAATAACATTTTGTTTTTCATAAATATTTACAAAATGCACACAAATGTATAAAATGTATAAAATTTTAAGACCGGGTTGACTTTAAAATGACGCAACGTCTAGCCTTTGGTTCTTTTCTATTTATTTTCTTGTTGTAGCTCTAGATATGTACAATTTTAAACTGTAACGCGCGTGGTTCTAGCTTTAGAATAAATAGAGTAATTGGCCCAACCCTTGTGAGAGCGTGCATACTTTATTTTATATCAAAGATCTTGAATTTTAGTTTTATAATTCGAGATGAGGAAGGCCAGCCACAGAAATTTCTTGTCCGAGCAACATTCTCCTTATTTTCTCGTCCGAGCCGCCTCATAATCTTTGAAAATGAGGAGAATGTGGCTTGGAAGATAAATACCTTCAAAACACAAGTTTACCAAAATCTAAACTGACGGGAAAAAAGGAAAGGACTGTCACTGATATCAGCCAACAGAAATATATTTATTAATGGCGGATTATTATCAGTTGGTCATAACAATAAAATGGCCGCTCTTACCTTGAGCTGATCAAAAATATCGTCATGCTCCCGTCCCTTCTTCGCTCTCTCCATTAATTTCAAGAACTCTTCTTTTAAAGTCTCCCATCCGACCTGAAGTTGTTAATGTTAAAACATATTAAAAAAACTATTTGTTTTTTTTACAAAGAACTAAAAATTACCTCAACGGATTTGATTGGAAGTTGGTTTTCTGCCCATTGCTTGAGTTTGATATCGACTGTGGTATTAAATGTTCCACTACGATTATGTGGGCTAATCTGACGGGTACTGCCACTGCTCTAAAATGTAGAACATGAATTATAAGAACCGTCAACAAATAGTTGTTAAGTAAAA
Source organism: Eurytemora carolleeae (assembly GCF_000591075.1). Classification (NCBI taxonomy): domain Eukaryota; kingdom Metazoa; phylum Arthropoda; class Copepoda; order Calanoida; family Temoridae; genus Eurytemora; species Eurytemora carolleeae. The sequence continues at coordinate 196,110 of NW_019396638.1, read as the reverse complement.
GTATAACAACCTTTCAAAGGACGTTGTGTTAAATTATTAGGGGTGGGGGGTCATCTAGACTAGAGAGGGGCCAGCTTCTTTCTCCATAGATTCAATTTTTCAAATTAACTAAAATTTGCATGCAACAATCCTTCAATCCGTCAAAGGCACTTCCGATTCACAATGGTACCATTTAAAGCACTGTCTAATAAATCATTAATTGGATATCCATATTTATAATCTTGAAAATTGATTATTTTCTTTCAATTGTGGTTTCTCTGCAAAATTGACTTACTGCATGAAAACAATGTAAGAATTATTAAATTGTAACACTTTTCCTAATGGATAAACGAACCTATCCTCCACCTTGTTTATCAGATAAAGCTTCCTGGGGTACCGTTGTGATTGGGATTAATCAAGGGTTACTTGGCATTTCAACGATAGTCCCTTTAATTTGTAAAATTGAGTTTAAATAGTTTAAATATCGCAGCATGGGAAAGAACTGATGCAATTTTAAATAATTTAAATAGAGAAATCTTCTCAGGTTAGTAAATATTCTTTAACACGTGACCTCCTAGTTACTCTCCTAGTTACTCTCCTAGTTACTCTCCTAGTTACTCTCCCAGTTACTCTCCTAGTTACTCTCCTTGTTACTCTGCTTGTTACGCTGCTTGTTACTCTGCTTGTTACTCTGCTTGTTACTCTCCTTGTTACTCTCCTAGTTACTCTGCTTGTTACTCTCCTTGTTACTCTCCTTGTTACTCTCCTAGCTACTCTCCTTGTTACTCTCCTTGTTACTCTCCTAGTTACTCTCCTAGTAACTCTCCAAGTTACTCACCTAGTTACTCTTCTGGTTACTTTCTTAGTTACTCTCCTAGTTACTCTCCTAGTTACTCTCCTAGTTAATCTCCTTGTTACTCTCCTTGTTACTCTCCTTGTTACTCTCCTTGTTACTCTCCTTGTTACTCTCATAGTTGCTCTCCTAGTTGCTCTCCTAGTTACTCTCCAAGTTACACACCTAGTTACTCTTCTAGTTACTCTCCTGGTTACTCTCTTAGTTACTCTCCTAGTTACTCTCCTAGTTACTAACCTAGTTACTCTTCTAGTAACTCTCCTGGTTACTCACCTAGTTACTCTTCTAGTAACTCTCCTGGTTACTCTCCTAGTTAGTCTCCTAGTTACTCTCCTAGTTACTCTCCTACCTGGGTTTGTGCTGCCGGGAGATAAATATTCTCAAACACATGACCAGCAACCTTCTCCCATAGTTTCCGTCCTAGAGCCTCTTCCCAGGTCTTAAATATAAAATTTGTTGAAAGTTGAAACTAAAAGAAAACTTTTAAAATCCAGCCAACATTACATGGTTCAATATTTAAAACAGAATGGGACATTTTTATCTTCAAGTTTAAGCAATCATAAATTGTCAAGAGGTTTGTTTAAAATAAATATGCTAAATTATGAAGTACTAGCCTGGGAACACAACTTAACCTGGAACCTGAACTTTCGCTAAATAAGTCAACCATAGTACGAATTTTTTTGTGCAATAAAATTTTACAGATTGTATGGATTGTACGGAATGTACGGAATGTAAGGATAATGTCTCAAATTGTACGAATTTTCCGGTTTTATACCCGGGAAACATTTTTTTCCGATTTTGACTCAAGCAAAAGCCAATTTTTGCATGAAAATTTTCTAAAAAAAAGTCTCTTCAAAATAAATTTTAATCTATTATCTTCATTCCGAATTATATTAGGTTGATTGTTGTTTCAAATGACAATCCAAATGCATTATTTCATCTTTTCGAGAATATATTCCAGAAGTGTTCATTCGATAATGTTCCAGAAGTACGTGGTGTCCAACAAAAAAATTGCAATAGGGGGTATTTGGTACTGAGGGAACAATTTTAGTTTGTTTTCCTAATCAAGGTGTCATTGAAACGCAAAAAAATCAGTTCTTTCCAGGTGTACATTTTAATTTTCTATGTTTCAAACTTTTTGTGTTACAACCACTTCTTTGAGTAAAGTCAAAAATCTTAAAAAGTTAAAAATTGTTTTTGACCAGATTTAGCTTAAATATTTTTGATGAAAACGCGAGCTGTGGCATGTACCGATTGATAAAAAAGCAAATTTTTCAGCTGAGGAAAGTTCGTGTGAAATATTTCGGTATCATAGCTTTCTTCTATTTATCTTAAAAATGTTAATTTTATTTTTAGATTGCTGTAGCTCAAAAAATAATTGTGTTGTAGTTAATGTTTTTTTATTTTGGATTTTTTTTCTTAAAAATTTTTTTTTTGTACGGATTGTACGGATTTTTCAAAAAAAAAGTACTGATGGTACGAATTTTGTGTATGGATTGTATGAATTTTTTCATAAATGAACAGATTGTGCGGATTTTATCTATAATTGTACAGATTTTTGTACGGATTTTTCATTTAAAGTTTTGGCCACCTTGAAGCTAAGAACATTCCCGTGTGTCTCCCGAGTTCCCCCATCAAACTTTGAGACAAGTTAGTTAAGGGATTCCCGAGGTTATGGTCGGACATTTAAACAAACAAACAAACAGAAATTACAACTTTTTATATAGAAGATAATATAACTATAGTATGCGTTTTAGTCCCATAAAACTTATTGGCAAAGTATTTTAGATCTATTACTTGATGATAACGCAAGATACAGCAAAATTCTAATAAAAATATTTACAAATTTTCATCATAGTGGGTCAATGAATAAACTCCCTTTACTAGAAGCGTAAAAATTAAGGAAGTACAGGGTGTCACACTTAATAACATTAATCAAAGAATACTGCAAGCCCAGACATTTACAGAATGTGGTCATGTCATTGAGTAAGACACAAGGAAGAGAGATACCTAAATTTTGTAACTTGTATGACTTTTTTTTGACACACTTGTCATGAAGATGGCTATAAAAGATCTTTTGCTATCGTTTTTCCAGTGACATGAATAGTGGGAAACCCTGTACCTTCATCCTATCTTTTTTATTACCTGTGTTGATACAAGTGAAAGGTTTACAATCTCGTCCAATATTTCTCCTCGAGCTTTCTCAAACAGTTCGTCCCGATCCAGTTCACGGATTCGAGGATAGTTGTTCTTCCACTCAGTTTCAAGGTTGAATCTGATACATTAAAGGGACTGTAACCGTAATTTCATGTCATCTTCCATTTGTTTGATACACAACGGTACCCTTTAAATCTTTGTACGGACAACGATGAGTTTGATACCCTCATTCCTATAGCTGAAGATAGAGTGCAGCCAGAGCCCAAAACTTATAGACAGGGTATCTTTATAAAAACCAGTTATGAAACCTGGGTTTCAAGAATTGGGTCAGGCAGTTTTGTAGATATCAATATTTTTGTTATGAAATATTATATTATTTAGTTTCTTCATATTCTCCTTTTTTTCGAATCTCTTAAATTAAAATCTACTTAAATGTTAAGACCTCGAAATGGAAACTCAGGAGGGACATTCAACTATACTCTTTTAAATTTCGGGCTCAGGGAGACTCGAGGTTACAGTATACACTGTACACTGTACACTCGCGCGGACGACTCTTGGCACTCAATTTCCCGCAATATAAACAATAATATCTAAGAAATACTTGATCAAACACATGTTTAAAGGATATCATTGTAAATCAGACTGGCACTGACTAGAAGGTCACTTAAAATTACGCTTACAGTCCCTTTAAAGAATAAATATGCGATTCAACAGATTTTTTTTGTTTCTTAGATTATACATTGCGAAAAAAGTATAGGCGCAGAATTTCTTCTTGAGTATTTGTGGCTTTTTCCTTAAAGAAGTGTTCACTAAAAATGATATTTTACGAACAAAAAACGTAAAAGTCAGTCCCAAATTGAGAAGCAGTTATTCTGAACATTTAGACCTCAAAATTCGGGTTTAGTAGTACCTAGTAGCCTTGAATGCATCCGCCTGTTGTTCTACAGTATCCCTAACCATCTTCCAGAAGCACTCCGACACTGCAAAGCTGAGGTTCCTGGTGGTAATCTGACTAGAGTTGATTATACCTCCCTAACCATATATAAAGAGTAATGTCGGAATACTGTTATTTAACGTACCAAATACCAATTTCAAAGACCAATTTTCCCAATTGACCACTTCATCCCAAAAATACAAACTCTCACATTTCCCAAGAGGCCTGTGCCCGGTTGACACATTTGGGAATTTCAATTAGTCGCTTAATCTTTTTAAACTTTTCAACATACGATATTTTAGGAAACTTATTTTGACATTTTGACTCATTTGACTCATTTTGACATAAGCTGCAATAAATTTGAAATTTTAAAATTCCGTGGGCATATGGCAACTTCAGGCATGATTAAATACCAAGCGCGGGTAAACGGCGCGAGTAATTATGACTTTGAACCTTGGACACTTCAGCTGGAAATTATTATAACATGAAATTAAATCTTTATATTTTCCTTGAATATTTTGGAGTTTTGAAAGAAATCCTCTTCGTATTCTTTAATATCCTAATAATAAAATGAATTAGAAGAAAATATATTGATATCATTTATTCAAATGGGATAAATATCAGTAAAATGGACATAATTTCCATTTTAAAAAAAAGAGTTACAAGCCCAACCCACAACGATACCATTTAAACATCTATATAAGTAACAATGAGGAAGATTTTGTCGTTTTAAATCTATGTCTGGCAGTATAAAATCAAAAGTAACTTTCATAGATAAGCTTTTATTCAACTTTCAGCTACAGTGAGATCCAATAAACTCTGGAATAGAAAGACGACTTTTAGACTCACTTTAAATAGTCAAATGAATATGAGACAAACAATGCGCAGTGTGAACAGACCCAATTAACAAGAGTAAGTAATTTAACAAGTTACTAGTATAACTATTTACGTTGCAACAAGGTTAAATACATACAATTAATTAGTGCTTCAATTGCATCTTCCTATTCCACAGTTTTCTGATTCTCACTTTAGGATCTCTCAATCATCTACGATCAGACACAATTTTAAATTTGTAAATCGGACAAGCCACTACTCCTGAAAGGAAAGTTGAATTACGTCCACTAAAACGCCTAATTTCAGTTGTTTAAGAAACTTTTCATAAACAATTTTAACGCCTTCAGTTCCATTAATGGGTTAAAAAAATAAATGCATTAAATGTCACGTCAACAAAAGACGACTTTACGTGATCGTCTAAAAGGATGACCTGGATTGTGTCGTCTTTGTTTCCTCTGCCTGTAACTACAGCAAAGTAACCCAGGGCTTTCATTGGGAACAGTTTACCAGACAGTATCTTTCTAAAGATAGATAAGCTAGTAAACATAGATCCTGAAGGGCATCTTTTTCATGACCGTTTTAAACATTAAAAGAATTTAAACTTTTAAGAGGCTCTACAAAACATCCAATTTCAGGGGAAATTAGTTCCAAAACTAACAAGTGGTCCATTTCTAACGCTGAGTGTAAGAAATGGGCCAATTCTGCAAATTTATCGTTTTCAAGTTCAAAGAAGTTTTGATAATACTCGGGAAAGTGGGGTTTGTCTCGAAAACGCGACAATGATTTAAATTCAGGATATGTTCGAAAACGGAAAATCTGACATTGTCTTGAAAACGATCAAGGGTTTTAATATACAAAGAACTCTTTAATATAATTTTGATTCCAGAAAATAGTGTTAAATTGGGAATTGTAGTCCTAGTCATGCTTAAAATGTTGGTTATAGTTTTAATTACTTTTACTCTCGATATAGGCCGGGATCCTAAAAACCCAGTCTTTAAATTTGTGCCCATTTCTAACACTCAGTGTTAGAAATAGGCCAAGTGTTAGTTTTGGAACTAATGTCCCCTGAAATTCTACACGCTTAATTAAATCATTCTCCGTTTTTCGTTTTGAAAATTTGTTTTAGTAAAACTCAAATTAAAGAAAAAAAATCGCATAATGTAATAACAGAAAACTTATAAAGATTATAATTTTGCAATGTAAATTTTTGTGAAATACTTCTAACGTCAAAAAAGTCAAAAAATAAAATACGCCACAAATCGATCTCCTATCAGTATAAATAGATATATAGATTGAAAGACAGACGTATAAATAAATAGATTTGAAGATATATCGAGTGAATGATATATTTCAATATTTGAACTTATCATACAGTTCAGGGTTCTTGGAGCCTTCTCCTGCATTTTGTATAACAATTTTATAAAAATTTGTGGAAAAATTAAGAATCATTATCTCTGAAAAAGTGATGAACTATACCTGATCCTGTCCGGATGTGAGTGGTTCTGCTCCGCCATGTCGACCTTGGTGAGGACGAAGATGGTTCTCTTTCCGCTCGGGTCCATGGAGGAAACAAGATCCGTCACATTCGACCTCTCAGCATCAACAGAACCATCCTAAGTCACAGGAAAGGAATTGCACCTTTGCCTCAAACTCTAATTTTCTAACTCTCACAATTTCAGAGATAGAGTCAAAACTTGCTACCAAGAAGATGGCGAGCATTTCAAACATTTATTGTTTAAATGTTGCATTTATGTTTCAAAACATTATTTAAAAGTGCCAATCTCATCTTTCATGAGCTTTTAAGAGAACTTAGATATCTTTAAAAATTATGGAATTAAAGCGTTTTCAAATTGAAAAAAGAAACACCCTGTATTTACCTGTATACAAAGAATAATTGCGTTTGGATTACTCATGTAGGTCTGAGCAAGGTTCCTAATATTATCCTTAGTCTCAGGGTTCATTCCTACCAAATATATTATTATTTTGTGACGCACCTTATCTATATATATATAATTTGCTTGTCTGTCTGTTTGTTTGTTTGTATTCAATAACGTCAAACCGCCTGATTCGATTTGACCCACATTTTTTTATGGCAACTAACATGACCCCAGGGATGCTCAGAATTACAAAAACTTGCGTCTAAAAAATATGATTTTCATAAAAATTTTAGATTCGCGAAAAAAAATGTTTTAAAATCCTTGAAATTGTTTTTTCTTGTTATATATTGTACGAAGAGGAAATGTTCACAAATAGACCCAAAATTAAACTTGAAACAGTTTTATAAATTATAGGATGGCTAAAAAGGTAAATTCGATACCCAGGTTTATTTACTGTGTGCAAGGTGCATTATTCTCATATTTGTTGATAAGGTAATTTTAGTACTGACAATACATTAAACAATACTTTTCTATTGATCCCAATTTGAGGTTTTTATACGATGCCCGATGCTTTTGCTACGGAGCTAAATGTGCCGACAAAACTCAGTTTACCTGAGCTAACTGTAGAAACGGTTCCCCCTAATTGATTACCTCAGGTCACTGTAGAAATGATCTCTCCTACGCTACATGAGGTTACTGTAGAAATTATCTCTCCTAAGTTACCTGAGGTAACTGGAGAAATAATCCCTCCTATTTTACCTGAGATTACTGTAGAAATTATCTCTCCTAAGTTACCTGAGGTAACTGGAGAAATGATCCCTCATATTTTACCTGGGGTTACTGTAGAAAGATCCCTCCTATTTTACCTGGGGTTACTGTAGAAAGATCCCTCCTATTTTACCTGAGGTTACTGTAGAAAGATCCCTCCTATTTTACCTGAGGTTACTGTAGAAATGATCCCTGGAAGATCAACTAAAACCATCCTTTGTAATCCTGGCCCCTTTACGGTCATACTGATCACATCTGTGCTCACTGTGCGCCCGTTACGTACACTGTTCATCATCCTAATCATCATAAAGTTCAAGAAAATTTCTTTGGCCGACGCAAGTGTAAACTTTTTGTGTCTGAAATCTGTGATTACTTAGCCGGCTACATTTCCCCGTTGATGGGTAAACCTATGAAGCAGGAATGAATATCGTTTACCGATTTTAGAAGTGAAACTTTACTTTAAAATGTTTTCCACATAAAATCGAGTTTAGTGGAAAGTAGTAATATTCCACACAAGTTTCACCCTCCATTCTAATTTTCAGAGGATAAAGTTTTGTTTTGGTTTTATGAAAAACTTAAAAAATAAAAAATGTGTGAGAAAAAAAAACATTTTAAGTCCTCCTGCTCTGTTCAAGAAGTCAAAGTCTGAATCCCCCCTCCCCCTCTAAGTTTAAGAAGAAATATAAGAAAATCTTTAAAAGGAACCCGACATGCAGCGCAGCGCATCAACAATCAACATGCAGTCTAACCCTTCGAATTTGAAAGAAAGAAAAATTCTTATTTTCTAATGCCGCTGTTCGACGTTTGGTACAAAAAAAATCAGGAAATATGAGAAAAAATTATTGAACACTAAAAACCCGAAAAAGATTTTAAAATGAACCTGATTTCCACTTCCCGTCTTAGTTCCGATAAATCCTTCTCATTGGTCAAATCAAACTCACGGTTGGAATCCTTAACACATATTCTGTAAAAAGAGGAGGTATAGACTAATACTCAATTGTACACTTACAGTACACTGTACACTGACAGGGTTCTTAATAGGATAAAATATTTATCCATTGAATATTCACATTATTCAAACTGTACTGTGTACATTGTACATTACAATGTACATTGTACATATATCTATACTTAGCTTGTCTGTCTGTCTGTCTGTCTGTCTGTCTGTTTGTGTCCAATTACATAAAAATGGCCAAACCGATCGGGCCCAGATTTTGTGTGGGACCTCACATGACCCGTCCCAAGAAAAAATTTATGGATGATCAAAATTTTAAAAACTAAACTCCAACAAAATTTGATTTTCATTAAATTTTAAAATCCGCAAACTTTTTCTGATTTTGTTTTACAATGTAAACAAAGATTAAATGTTCACAATTGAAAAAAGGAATATGCATAGTATCTATTTTTCACATTATTCAAACTGTACTGTGTACATTGTACATTACAATGTACATTGTACATATATCTATACTTAGCTTGTCTGTCTGTCTGTCTGTCTGTTTGTATCCAATTACATAAAAATGGCCAAACCGATCGGGCCCAGATTTTGTGTAGGAGCTCACATGACCCGTCCCAAGAAAAAATTTATGGATGATCAAAATTTTAAAAACTAACCTCCAAAAAAATTAAATGTTTAGGATTGAAATAGAAGATGCCTAGTATCTATTACTTTGTTTGTATCTAATAGAAGAAACTTGGATCCCGTCAACATGTGTAACTAAGACTAAGATGGATTATCAAACCTTGAACTGAGCAATATGATAAGGTCCTTCACTGAGCGTGACCTTGACAGGGGCGCGGGTCATCATCTCTCCAGCCCCGCGCGGGAATATGCGCGCCTGAGCAACCATTTCAAGCACACTGGTCTTTCCTGAAAGTAAATTAATATATTTTTAGTATTACAATGTTATCCGTTCGCGTAATCCCATTAATCTGCTGTCACAAAATATTAATATTTTTTACTTTCACCTTTTACTTTAATATTCATATTCATATTCATAGGTTTCAGTAGGTTTGAACTACGTTTAAATAAAAAAATATACAATAAAATCATTAAAACCCAAATCTAAACTTTTTAAAATGGGGTTTCCAATTCTGAAGTCTATTTTAAACAAAACGATGAAATGAAATCTGCCTCAGAGAGAATTTTAATAGGTACCCTTGGAAATCAAACATGTCGCTCTTAGAATGGCGTGTCCCTTAAATTGTCGTCTTCCGTCCTGTAAACTAACCTGAACTTTGGTCTCCCACGACCACAACCCTAGGTAGATGATCTGCAGTGTTATAACTAGAATCATATCCAGACAGATCATCTAGCACCTGATTATAATAACAAAAACAATAATAACAAAATAGTAAAAAAATAATAATGATAATAATACTGAATTCAGAATAATAATAATAATATTACTACAGTTTACCCTGCAACAACTGCGGCTCCCCCCCCCCTTTTTTAAAATACAGGGTTATTATGAAGAAAAGATGAGACTTCAGAGACGAGTGTATAGAATTAATTCTGTCTTGTTTTTTTTCATTTAGGATTCTATGCAAATCTAAAGAATATTAGATTGTCTTTACAGTCTCATCTTCAGTCTGTAACCCTGTACAGTTAAATAAAACAATCATTTATTTTCCCTTCAAAATAGTTTGTTTATTAATATGGGGGGTAAAATAAATTTAAAAAGGAGGAGGGTGGGGATTATTTTCAAATAAATACATATCCCTGCAGAGTACTCCCTTTACTGTTGTGTTCTTACCTCACTGTACATGTCAATGAGAGATTTCTTGATCTGTTTGGCGGATGTTGCCTGTTTCCCCCTGAGCAGCAGCTGTTTCCTCAACTCCTTATTCTCCTTCTCCAGCCTCTCTATCTGTTTCTGGTACTTGATCTGCACCTACACATTCAAATATTAAAGGGACTGCATAGTGCATACGTAACTTCAAGTAACCTTCCATAAATGATGTGCAGGCATGTCCGATTTACCGCCGTACCCTTTAAAGCTTTGTCTGATAAAGAATGATTGAGATGTATTTCTCTTTGAAAATTTATTGTTTTAATTTTTGAGTTCTCTATTCTCTATAAAAGTGACCTAAAGGCGAATTTATGCTAAAAGTATAATTGAGGAAATTGATGGCTATTTAAAGGGCACTGGAGAATAATTGTTCGAAATTTATACCCCTGATAGAAGATGAACTATCCCCCACCTCTTCTTAAGGTTTTGGGCGTTATACACCTTTAAATTAACTTAGATTAAAAAGTACCTGAATGCAGTAACTACAGGAACCAGATTTGGTGAATTTTCCTTCATTCTGTTGAATTCCTCTTGTAAACTACTCATTAAACTCTTTTCATCCTTTAATAAAAATCATATTCTCTCCGTATTTAACCTTTTATGATTAACTCTACTCTCATTGCAGTGTTACCTAACAAGCTTAAATTGTTACAACTTATTTTTAATTCGAAAAAATGTCAAACCCAAGCGATTTCTACCAACCTTGACAACAACGACCTTCTCCTCCTCTTCCTCCTCGACCTTCTTGATAGCGGCGTCCAGCCTCTTATCGAACCAGATCTTAAACTCGGAATACTTCTCCCAACCAGCATCCTACATCAATCAATCAATCAATATTTTGCCGGAAAATACATATTTAAGTGTATTGTAATTTTACGTGACTCTCAATATAAGGCAGAAAGGGCAATGCACAACGTCGTTACATTTGAAACCTTAATCTGATCATTAGTGTGGAAGATACTGCCGTTTTCTGGCTTAAGATATGATTAATTCTGATAATTTCGCCATTGTTCTTAGAACAAAACCTCTCATAGAAGTTTGATATGACAAAGTTTTTAAGGGTACCGTTGTGAATCAAACAGACAAAAGAACTAATTACAAAGAACTGTTGCTAACCTTGAGTTTAGGATCCATCTGTATTTCACCAACTTTTCCCTTCATCTGGTCTTTCAAGCCTAAAATAATAAATATTTCTACCCGGCTCAAAATATTATATTCAGGCAATAAATATTATATCCCGCCAGGAAAACTGTATTTTGCCGGGATATAATTAAACGATTATGAATCTACAAAAATGAAGATTTTAAAACCTCCCTTTTTCCACTCCTGGTTACCCTAAATAAATTTAGGGTATAGCATTAAAAACTGCGCTGCTAACGAAAACCCTTTTGCTAACAATAATTTGGAGAAATTTGTGTAAATATATTTTAAATATAGAAATATGATTTATTAAACTAATTTTATCCATTAGACACTTATCATTGTGTAATTATGTATGCAAAATGCAGAAAGATTATATTTTAAACAAAAAAGTAAAAATTAAAAACATTAAAATTTTAAAAAATGTATGAATATTTTTACCAATGAGTCCATGTCTGAACTTATCAATATCTATTTCCGGAATCATCTCCTTTAACCAGGCTGTATCCGGTAACCCTGGACAATTAGAATTTAAAACTCGGAAAATATTTCCTGATTAAAGTATTATTTAAGGGACTGATGACGTGAACTCAATTGAAGTGCTTAGGATCTATTTAATTTTGATGCGGATCCGGATCCGGATCCTGGATTCGCACTGGAGAAAAATGGATCCGGATCCAGGTAATTTCTTTGCTGATAAACAGAATTCTTTTAACAAAAAATTATTTTCAAATTTTTTGTTTTATTTTTTTGCATATTTTTATCCTAAAACATTTTATAATCTCACTTTTTTCAAAATTTCAGATTTGGGTTTTAGGAGTAAAAAAGTTTTGTGTTTTTGGTTGATGTTTTACCCCTTGGATCAAGATCCGTGGATCCGCATATTTTTGCGGATCCGGATCCGGATCCTAAGCACTGCAGTCAATTGAACTTCCATATAAAAAAGAGCGCATGCCTGATTACCAACGATACCTTCTATACTTAAAAATTGCAAGGTTATATTTGATTTTGCTCTCTGAAACGTGAAAATTTATAAATTTTCATCAGTTTATTTTCTTTATCAGTTATTTGCGGATTTATGATGCAAAGTTAGAGGAAATTGTTAGAATTCAGCATTCACAAAAAAACGACATTATCCACTTCATTTTTTAATCAAACAAAGGTTTACATGGCATCTCTGTAAATCACGCAACTCTTTAATAGAGGGGTCACTTGAGTTTAATAGAGGGGTCACTTGAGTTCAATAGAGGGGTCACTTGAGTTTAATAGAGGGGTCACTTGAGTTTAATAGAGGGGTCACTTGAGTTTAATAGAGGGGTCACTTGAGTTTAATAGAGGGGTCACTTGAGTTTAATAGAGGGGTCACTTGAGTTTAATAGAGGGGTCACTTGAGTTTAATAGAGGGGTCACTTGAGTTTAATAGAGGGGTCACTTGAGTTTAATAGAGGGGTCACTTGAGTTTAATAGAGGGGTCACTTGAGTTTAATAGAGGGGTCACTTGAGTTTAATAGAGGGGTCACTTGAGTTTAATAGAGGGGTCACTTGAGTTTAATAGAGGGGTCACTTGAGTTTAATAGAGGGGTCACTTGAGTTTAATAGAGGGGTCACTTGAGTTTACGTGAACAGTATCTTCAAAGATTTTTTTAAATTAGGAACATTTTTAAATAAAATTGCGTAAGTATTTCATCGGAAATTAATCTATTAACGTGAAACATTAGATTGGCAAACACAAGTTTACAATGAATTTTTTACCTAATTAAAAATAGAACAAACCTGGTTGGATTTTTTAAAATCATGTTTTGCAATATACAAAAAACGAAGAAATTTTTTATCGATGGTCTTAAATTTGTGCAAGCCCATTTATAAACGTATATTATAATAATAAACATAAAAAGAGAAGGGAAAGCATATTGCCTTTTTTCCAGTCTTCATACTGCCTTGCTATACTAGCACCACCTCCCACTGCAGTACCAAGCAGTAAATACCTAACAGATCAAAAATCAAATAAACGAGTGATGCCACAATGCCATCTTCTTCCCACTTGTGCAAATCATACTAAAAACGTGAATAAGTTATAAGTTGTTATTTGCAATATTCTTTAATTATACGAATTAAAAAGTTCAGCTGAGAATACGGTTTTAAAACTGAACAATTTTCTGAAATTTTAATAATTTATCTGATTACCAAGGATACAAAATGGAAATTATCAATTAAATTGAATTGTAAGAACATTACCTGATTTTGAGAACACTTCTAAGAACTGTTGGAATAATTCCTGATATCACAATGTTTGATCAAAACCCTTCCAAGAATATCCTTCTTTAACCCCCCCCCCCTTTTCCTCCAGCTACACGAATGTTGTTCATGATGATGTGATGTTCCCTGACTTTAAGAATACAATAAATAAAAAATTCGGGTATTTTCTTCCCTAAAATCATTTTCATCCGACGATTAATGAAATAATCTCTTCAAAAAGTTATGTCGCGTATTTTTTCCCCAAACTCATTTTAATCCGACGAGACCCCTTAAGAAATCGTAATATTAAAAATCGCGGGAAAAAAAAACCGCTTTAATTAATACTACAGTCCCTTTAATAACTTGGATCGAACTGTTGTGCCTATATGTCTGATTTGATAGGTCTGCGTGATAAGACGAGGTGTGACCAGCAGGCGAGCTCGAGACCTCGGTAATCCTGCAAAACAAAACAGACTTTTAGAACAGTTTTGAACAGTTCAACGGTTTTTTAACAGTTTTGAACAGTTTTGAACAGTTTAGAACAGTTTTGAACAGTTTTGAACAGTTTTGAACTGTTTTGAACAGTTTTAAAAAATGATTCGAAAATTAATATTTACAGTGCTAAATAGTCTTAAATAGTTTTGAACAGTTTTGAACAAAATTAAACAACTCTAATATATATAATGCATGTGCTTTTTATTTCTTGAAATATAAATTTTCTTTTTTCAATTCGATTTTTTCTTCTAAAATTCAGATAAAAATTCACACTGCCCAGATTTTAAATTTTTACAAAGAAAAGACTAATTCAACCAATTTTGATTTTTTAAGAGATTTTGAGGAATTAAAAGTTGCCGCAAAATACAGTGCAAACTTGATGAAAAATATAAATAAATAAGTTTGAAACCATACAAGGTCTAATTTCCCTTTTAGTCTCATATATAATTTAGTTATCTCCAACCTTTAACGCCATGGAGCCAGATATAAAACTGAAAATGGTAACTTTAATAAATGATTTTATCATATAAATTTTCTGGTATTTCCAGAAACACTAAAATTTGGCCTAAACTGTTAATATTAGTTCTAAAACAATGTTTAAATGTCAAGAAAACGTAAGATTGTCCGTATTTGCCTGAGTAGTGTCTGTGTGAGGTGTTGTGTTGAGATCCACATAATTTACAGTGTTCAACACTGTATTGAAGAGGGAGCAATCTAACCAATCAATCAATCAACCAATCAATCAATTTAATATATGTTGGAAATCTTCAATGTTCTAGAGGTGTATATTTCAACACTCTTCTCCCATAAAATAGTTTTTTCTCACAAAGAAAATTTGTTGTAGTGAACGCACATGTGTATTAGTGCAAGTGTCTGAAATCGATAATAAACTTTCGCTAAACTTTTTGAAGAGAACGTGATCGGGTTGTTACGATCAAATCTCGGAAATTTTCTTTTGCAAAAGTTTGGTGTTGTATGAATTTATATTTTATCTGTAGGGGTTGTAATCTGGCAGCACATTCATCCATCCACGCTTCAATCATACTGAGAAGAAGGTTGACAAGATTCGAGCTGTCTAAGGGCTTTTAGGTCTGAGAATAGTAGAGTACAGAAATTCTTCCGATATGATGTGGCCCGGGTGCCTTCAGACAGGAAACATCACACTCATTTCTTCCAATCATTTGTAACCCCGGATTGGATACCTCCAGGTACCTATAGCTGGCAACCATAGACTCCCTCTGCTTGTCCACCTTTCCTCTCTTCATCATCATTCACTTGGATCAATCCACTTAAAGCCTCTTTCTTGTTAAGAAGAGAGAACACACCCTTTCGCTGCGAGAGTTGTTGACAGCCGCCCCTCTGTCCTTCTACATCCGTCAGGTGGTCATAACTGCTTAACAAGATGTCGGCTTCAGGTTTTTTTGAAACCACAAGTTTGTGTGGAGTACGGGAATCGAACCCGTGAACACCAGCCTGGACACCAATCCAGTTACTGGCTGTGGACAAGTGTGCTTAACTTCAGTGATCTAACGAGAACTGGTGTCACACACTCTCCACCCCACCCNCTTTTTTTGATTTACTAAACCAGCTCATCATTCAGATAAAATCCAAACAATTGTATGTAACAATAAATTAGCGTGGACTATGAGCATGGAATCTAAATTTTATGTAAAATAGTAATTGAATATTTATATTTTGTACAAGCCGCCGCATATGAGAAACGAAACTAGGAAATCGCGAAGATAAAATAAAAAGATAATCACATGATTTTTTATTTCTCCATTGTCGATCCATATTAAAAAAGTTCGATAAATTTTAAAACCCAAAAAATTGAATTGATTACTAAATAGTAAATAGTGAAGGAAGTGAAGCGGAGTCTGCAATAAATTCCGATATTGATGGAAAATTCTACAGCTAGTTAAAATTCTTTCACAATATAGATAGGTATGACAGAACATATATCATATCAAGCTAGGAATTGTCCAAAATACGATACATAATAACAGACACTTCTTTCATTCATTTTTCGAAATTATCTTTTTAGAGAAAATACTCAACTATGCAAAATGCATAACAAGAGTATATCCCATTATGTTCTTTTTAAGTATCGTGAATTTGCCATGTTATTCTATTAAATAGAGGGTTACTTAGAAGAGAAGAAAAACCCTCAATTACATGCATATTTATGAGAAATTAGAATGTATTGAATGATTCCTGTTCTGATTGGATCCAGATTTAAACTGCAGGATTTCTTTAATCCGCGGACCAAACCTTCCCCTGTTCAGTAGTGTTCACTTGTACATAATATTTAAGAAATCCGGGATATCATTAAGCTTTAGGGTTATTCCATGTCAAGTCAACCACTATGGACTGCATGTCACAGATTTTGCTGAAATTTTGCATACAATTTGGGATATGAAAAAAATCCCAGAACCCGACGATGAGCGTTCTGATTTAAAACTGAAAAAAAAATTTTGAAGCTATCTCCAAAAATAAAAAAGTTGGAGCCATTTGAAATATAGAGGCCGTCCTCGAAATCTCGAAAACTTTACGGAGCCATATCTCCGGCCTCGGAGGTCTCAGAACGCTCATCTTCGGGTTCCGGGATTTTTCTTCATATCCCAAATTGTATGCAAAATTTCAGCAAAAATCTGTGACATGCCGTCCATCAGGTGGCTGACTTGACATAGAATGATCCTTAATCAGAAAAGGATTTTTTTATAAAAGATTGCACTGCATTCGAAAACTAGGGAATTGATAATTTATTTATTTAGTGCACTCTGCCTAGCAAACCACGACATTTTAGTTCATCTGAAATAATTCAAACACTGATTATTAATCAATAATTATTAATGAAGCAGGATTATTATTAGTTATTATTTATCATTAAGACAAGATCGACATCACATGGTGCAAAATCAAGTTTGAGAAGTGACGTAATGGGCGGTTCGTTCAGATCGTGTACCACGCATGCGCGGCCGAAAGGAACGCGCATGAGCAAAACGGTTTAACCCTTCAGGCTGGACATGCCGGCGCGCATGATCTCGTCGACGAGGAGCAGGTTGCTGGCGATGACGGTGCAGGAGTTGATCATCTGCTTCTTGACTCTGACGTTGTCGTAGATGCCCTGCTGTGCAGGGATACAAGCCTCGCCACTCTCGCAATCAATTCCAACCTAAACACGAACATGAGTCAGCTTAATTCAGTAGAAAGTAATCACAGTAAGCTAGCTCTCGCTTTTCGTTTTTCTCAACTCTGGTCCTGGCCTTAAAACATTGTGTGATATCTAAGTGGAGTAATTTGTTTTAATTTCATCCCTAAAAATGTATAGGCGCAAAATTTCGTCCGGAATCTTGGGGTTTAAATGTTCCAACCGTCGTACAACTAAGATTCCTTTAAGATTGTTCTGCAAATCTACTCATCTACCATCGATGACACAAAATCTCTAGTTTAAATATTTATCTTGATTTTCTCAGGATTATACGTTACTCCATAACATTTGAATACCAGACATTAACACCTAAAATGCCCATCCATGAGTTTCATATATTATCTTATTAGAGTTATTTGAACTACTAACCCATTGGTCGGAGGTTGATTCTTCGAGAAGTTTGACCATGACCTCCTGAGAATCGTATCCGGCATTCTGCGCAAGAACTTTAGGGATCACAAGAAGGCCGTCAGCATAAGCCTGAAATTTTAAAATTGTTAAATATTTAAAATTTATACAAAACAAATTCAGGGACAAAATTTTAGAAAAACGCAATAAGTAGTTGAACTACGAAGACTAAAACTCAGTTGGTGCACTAAAGATGTAATTCAACTTGAAGTTCCAATTAATTTTACTTAATTAAATTTGGTCCCAGGTTTATGATACTTATGTAAAACATCCTTTTGTGATTAAGAGATCAATGAAATCTAGTCTTGTCAACTTTAAAATAAAACCAACTTTATCAAATGAAGAAAAAGAAACCTAACAAGAGGCTTTATCAAAGTAAATATTTTTAGAAGTTAATTGACCAACTAGGACACAATTTAGTGTTTGTCCACATTTTAAAAACACAAATAACGGTCTTCTTATTTTTACCTGAATTCCAAGACGTGCGCGACCCTTGACAGTTTCCAGATACTTCTTGAGCGCAGCGTGGGTTGCTACCTCATATGCACCTGCGCCGGGAACAACACATCCGTCTTCAAGCGCGTTCTTCACAGCTCGGAGACCATCGCGCACAGCGTCCTGGAAAAAAAGACAGTTTCTAACGATAAATTAAAATTTGTATCTTAACTGTGTTGAATTTAAATTATCATATTTGGAAACAAAGAATAAAAAACAAGTTGAGGTTTCAAATGTTTCAATCAACGCATGATTTAAAATAATATAAATCTCTTTTTAATGATGTTAGAACGCCAAATTACTATCTCTTTTTTAAATTGTTTCATCTAGTGGTTTATGGAACAGCTGATGAGCTTAATATTATTATATAATGATCGAAAAAGATCCCCAAGGTGGAATCCCAAGATCGCCATCGTGGTAATAGGCCAATACCTAAAACCCGTTCAATTTGGGATTTTATGACAGCTAATGAGCTAAATAGTTGGTTATCTGGCAATTGAGCTAGATAGTAAGTAAGTTTATTTCTAGACCTTGATCAAGTTTAAATAAGTTATGTTTGTACCTTGATCTGTTGAAGGGAGTGTTTGTTGGGTCCCTTCATGAGAATGGTAACGGAGAGGGGGTTCTTACAGTCCTCAACAAATGTGTATTTGTTCTCTCCAAGAACATGCTCGTACACAATACCAGCATAACCCAGGCAATCAGCATCTAACAGAGGAGTGAGTTAGATTCATTATGAACCAATAAGAACCATTAAGAACTAGTTAGAACCAGTTAGCACCTGTAAGAATTACAGTCATAATCAGAAAGACCCGAATTTAATTGACATTAAATCAGGCCAATTAAAATAAATATCTCTGGCAATTTTAAATGCTCAAAACGAGCAGCCGTCTGACGACGACGTGAGACTAGAGCTTTTTTGTAATAATCGTTTCATCAATCACATTTGTAAAACTATATTGTTAAGTCGCCTGATAAACTGCAAATTAATTCGTCTTTCTGATTAGGACTGTAGTTCAAACGATTTCACCCAATTAGAATCAAACAGAAAAAAACCAGAAAGAATCAATTAGAAAACTAGATATTAACATTAAGAACCAGAACCCGTCAAAAACAAATTAGATCCATTTAGTTCAATAAGAACCTGTCGGGTTCAATTAGAACAAATTTGGAACCAGTTAGGGTTGGTCAGGGTCAGGTAGAGAACGTCGAACAGTCGTATTCTGAGGTATAACCTTTAGTGTGGATATTATTACACATGAATACTTGATCTCTATATCCGAATCGGACACTTTTAAAGCAATGCTTGCCCATCAATGGATATCGAAAAGGAATTAAATTAATTCGTAGATCCGCCATAAGTTGAATACTTAATCCCTAGATTTAACACCAACTGTAGAAGTATTTATTTTCCTACCTAACTCATCGACACTGTTCATGGCAACCCCACCACAGGCCAGGGCTAACCTCTCCATGTTCCTCCTCTTAGCTCTCCTGAATATCATTATTGTCAATATAACTTTAAGAGAGGTGATGGGTTGCGAGTGTCACTCAAAGGCAAGGTTATATATCTGGTTAGATATTCTGGATGAGCTACAATTTAAGTAAATGTCGTCTTTATTTGCAATGGACACTCATATCACTTCACTGATATTTAACTAACAATTATATCACTTAACAAATATTAATTTTACTTACAAGTTTGAAGCTAAAACAGGCAATTCTAATTCAAGTTTTTTATTAAGTGAGCCACAAAATTTATTATTCTTTAAAATAAGCAGTGACGTCATATTGAAGTCTTATGAGGATTTAGAGTGACGTTATAAGAGGATTTAGAACCGTATATTGCTATAAAGGTTGTCAATACCTACATTGGAGCGCATCCAGAGTATCTTACCTTGATGTACAACCTTTCTCAGAGGTATGCATTTTTAGTAAAACATACCGTTCACAATAGAATGATTTTCGAAGATTTTAGGAGAAAAAAATTTCCAATTCCACTGGCAAGTTAAATCTACGTATTTGGTACTTTTTACTAAATAAATAAAGTGGGGGGAAGGGGGGGCATGTTTGGAGAGGAAGGGGGGTGATTTGTATTCATTAATATGCAAAACTGTAAAATAGGAAAACGACTTTAGACTGAAGTTATGATTTTAAATATACAAATTAACATATAACATGCAACTGTGCAATATACACAGATACGTTTCACTTTAAAGTATTTTTTTTATAACTATTTTTAAACTTTTTTTATGCTATCATAATTCTATCATAATTAAATACATAAGTGGCTTATATTTAGTTTTCCTATTACTCACGTGTTATCAGTCCCACTGTATCCCTTAGAGATAAACTGAGATTGTCCTACCTGAGCCCGATGATTCCTTCCTTGGCGAATACGTCCAGGGAGAAGGGATCAATTCCCTTCTGATTGATCACAACAAAACTCTTATCTGTCCCATCACACATCTAGCAAATCAATCAGCAATTGTAGAAAAATAACTGATTTACACAGTTATCAAACTATTCAGTGCAATAAAATCATTTGAATAGCAATCAAATTATCGACTAGGAATTAATTTTATCGACAAGGAATCTATTCTAACGAATTGGAATCATTCTATCGATAAGAATTAAATTCTTTCGATTAGCATTTGATTAGCAACCAGTTCATTTGATAGGCAATAGTTTACCGAGGTTTCAGCAAATTTTCAATCGACCGCCAAAAAATCAGTAACTTGTTTACAATCAAAGCAATCTCCCCCNCCCCCCCCCCCAACCTTCTTCCTACCTTCTTCTTCAGCTCGACAATCTTGTTGACCCTATCCTCAATGAACTGCCTCTCCGCTATGACCAGCTTCTCTCTGTCCTCAGCGGATTTGTAGAAGAACCCGCTGTTCACCTCTGTCTTCTCATACTCCAGGGACACGTTCATCGTCAGGATATAACAGTTTTCCAGTCTGGAGATAACACAGGTGTCAGTTAATATCGGTATTTAACAGACGGATTTAAAACTAAGAATTGGCGTTGTTTTATTTCTCGATTTATTCTGCATATAAAATTTGAACAGAACTTGCACAAATCCAAGAAAAAACATTTTGTTGAAAACTAACTTAGTTTGTGCTTATCCGCGCCTAATACTAACTTTTAACAAACTTGACGATTTCTTTCATTTATTTGATCAACTTTTAATTATCTATAAAAAGATTAAAGGAAAGAAGTTCAATGAATAGAAAAATCTTTTTTATTTATAAAAATATAAATAATATAAAGCCAATTTCAAAATGAAAAAAAATATTCATCTTAACGTCCTCTCACCTTTTAGGCATATCGGGGTGCCTGGAGCCATGATCTAAAACCAGACCACGGACCAACTGTGTGTCAGTCTCCGACCTATGCTGCATCTCCATCAACTCCACCATGTGAAGGTCGATAGGAGCTCCCTCTTTCCTAAAAATAATATTGGGAACTGAAATAAATACTTCAAAAACCAGTATTTCTAAATCAGGAAGGAAAATATTCACGTTCTCTAATGAGGCATTGACCATTATCAGAATTGTCCTGAAAGGGAGTGACCGGCAATGTATAGTAGTTGAAATGAGATTTTAGTATTGTGGAAAATTTTCGAAGGATACATTTGGGACATATAAAACGTTTTAATGATGTATAATTACTGAGTTTGATCGCGTCATTAAAACCCCATTAACACGTTTTATATGTCTCAAATTAATCCAAAAATTTCTCCACAATATACTACTATCTCAGTTCAACACCATACATTGCCGGTATCTCCCTTAAAACTTTGATAAACGTTTCTACCGTACTTCTAGATAGTTTCAAGAAAAGACCTGGCCTGTAAGTAAAATTTATAATAATGCATCCTATAATGTGAAATGTCAATGACAGTACTAAAATTGACCATTGGGATAACCTAAAAATCCAAAACTTTGAATATGACAAACATTTTTCAAATAAACAGATATCAAATCAAATCAAAATGGGAGGGGATCAAATGGGGCATCAGATATTATATTTTAGCTTAAATTTAGGCTTAATGTTACCGTTGTGAATCGGAAATTCCACTCTACAAATGTTGGGGTTACTTGAATTAAGTCAACATTCCCTTTTTACTTATATCTACATATATAAAGTTGTAATCTCTGTTTGCTGGCAATCTGTCTGATTGTTTGTTTGTCCTATCATAACTCAGGAACCCTTTGACCGATTTGTCTCAAATTTTGATTGGGGAACTCGAGAGAGCCACGAGAATGTTTTTAAGGTTTTTTTTGGGAGTCTAAGTTTACCGGCGGGAGTAACTAGTTCCCAAGCTAGTATATATATTATATATATATATATATATATATATATATATATATTATTACCTGACTGCTAGAACTCCATCTACGACAATACTGGTGAGCATATCTGCGTGTTTAGGGTGAACTTTAGTTCCAAGAGAAGTCCTGGAAACAATAATAATTGTAGAAATACTAGAAATACTAATAATGATAATATTACTACTAATAATAATATTACTAATAATAATTTTACTGATAACAATAATACTATTCATGATAATACTACTAATGATAATAATACGAAAAATGATAATAAGCACAATACTAAACCAATATAATGTAAACTATTGTACAATTGATTCCGCATTAAGAAAAGTTTTGGAAACAATAATTAGTACATGAAAGGCTCACGTACTGTTTAAAATGTACTAAACAGACGGAAAAATCAGTCAACAGTTATCGAAATTCAATAGAATTAGAAAGACTCTTTAGTCAGCTCCTGTTCATTGACAAACAATCGCAAAACAAGAGCTATTAACATCTGTTGCCTGAAATTTTCCATTATTAATTTTCAGGAATCAATATCAAATAAAATCTTTTTTTGGTCAAAATAAATTCTTTAATTATAATACAAATGTACTTTCTATCATAAATCTGGAACAGACCCTTATCGCTGGTTGATTAACTATACCTGGCTACTGCTGTGAGGATCTCCTTCCTCTCTGGTTCAGTAAGCTGGATCTTCATCTGCTCAAGAACCTCAAGAGCTTTAGCCTTGGCCAGATCAAACCCCTCACAGATTATCCTTAAACAATACTTAATTGAAGTTCTCAAAAAAAAGACGATCTGAATAAAATCTCTTATCCTCACTAAAACTGTTTAAAGGGAGGGAAATAATTGAAGAGGAGAGGGAAAAGGCGTAGACCACAATTACTTGGTTACTTGGTTTGTGCACGCTAGGAGAGCCACATGCGTGGCCATGTAAAGCGGCTCATGGACTTTTGTTGACCACAAACATTTAGGTATGTTTTGGGCCATACATCTCATCATATTTTGTCTTAGAAGATCTAACCCTGTCAGGGATTTCATTCCAAAGTTTGGGAGTTCTAACACTACAAGTTGTTAAAGATTTTCACTATTTCTAATACTTCTCCCCAAGTCCTTTGAAAATCTGAAATATTTACCCTATTCTTTTTTCTTACCTGGGGTGAAGACCCTCTGAGATATACACATCCGCCTGCTTCAAGAACTCTCCAATAAGAAGAACAGTTGATGTTGTTCCATCTCCGGTTATATCATCCTGGGCAGTAGATGCACGGGCAATCAAGCTAGCAGTAGGATGCTGGATCTGCATCTCATGGAGGAGTACATTTCCATCCTAGAATACAAGCAGTGCTTAGGATTCATTTAATTTTGATCCAGATCCGGATCCTGGATCAGCCGTGGAAAAAATTATCCGGATCCAAGTCATTAACATTTATTCAAGATTTACAGATGAAATTTCAAATTATTTTTCTTCCCTCTTTTCACTTATTCTTATGCAACAAGTTCATGCACTATTCAGAGATAAGGACATTTTCGATAATCTCTCTTTTTGCATTAGTTCAGATTTGAGATGAGAGAAAAACACAGTTTTGTTGCAATTTTTGGTTGAAATTTAAAACCCTTGAGTCCGGATCCGTGGATTCGCATATTTTTGAGGAAACGGATCCAGGAATCCAACGGATCCGGATGCGGATCCGTTGGAAGCACTAAATTCAAGATATTAGAATTTAAAATACATGAAATAATATTAACTTGGATTAGAAGTTGTCATTAGTTCATACTTAATTAAATATTGTGAATAAATTTGACGGTTTACCTTGGTAATCTTAATATCTCCAGCCCCAGAAACCAACATCTTCATGGTTCCCTTAGGACCAAGATTGGTCTTCAGAACCTCCTGCAGACCCTGCACATAATATACAAATATAGAAATATACCTTCACAATCAGGATTAAAAAAATATAATTTACATGTATAAGATAATATTTAAATAAATAAATTAAAAGACCAACTAATGAACGAAATAATCCCAGTTCTGTAGCTAAGATCCGCAACTCGATGTTATAAAGCACCCAAATTTTAAAATACTTAATTTTTGAGAGACAGGCATAGATATCTCAACAAGCAAATAAACGAAGCTTTTAAAGATTGGTTGGGAATCGAACAACCCCTTTAATTAATCAATGTTCACCTTTGCTCCGGACATATTGACCGCTAGAGCCTGGGAGGCTCTGGCGATCTCAGCCTTGGGGTTTAGCATAGAAATGGCGGCCATCGTAATATCTGCAATATATATAATATATTTAACATATACTGTACGTTTACATAAACTTTGATCAAATTTTATATGCAATTGATTGTTTCTTCATGAATGATAAAAAAAATTCTGTAAAGGAATTACGAAAATGTTTTAAATATTTGCCATGAAACCTTTGGCTTGCCGATTCACTATTGATATACGAAAGTTATTTTGACGATTCACAGGAATTATGCCAATTAGATAACCGCTACACTAGAATTAAAGCTGATTTAATTGGCATGAAAACAGTTCTTAGAAAAGAACACGAGGTAATAAAATAATTCTCGGAGAAAAAGAAGTTACTTTTACATCATTTAGAAACAAACAATTAAATTTCAACTTCAACGCAAAATATAATATAAGTACAAAATAAATTCTAAGATCAGTAGAAAGTAACTGACCAAGGAATGTTGAGTATTTCATTACAATAAATTTTTTTTTAATTTGTGACAATTCATCATTTGGAAAAACTAAAAAAAATATTTGTTACTATTATAAAACCTAATAAATAAAAATTTAAAATCAACTATCAATATGTTTTTGAGATAAAACAGGGATTTATATTTTCCTAAAAACTTTCCCCCTTTTTGATCGTTTTTACCCGAAAAATTTTGTATGTATTTCTTGGTTATATTCGCTAAATTGTGGGGAGGGGGTGATTTTTTGGAAACGATATTTTTTCAAATAAATACTCATGTAATAAAACGCAATTACATTAAACCAACAGCATTAAAATTTAAACATAATAGATGTCATAGATAGATATTGTGAGTATTTAAGTTAATTTGTACCAAGGTTGTTTTGTACGGTTGCTTACTTTCGATGCACTCTAATGGTCGGGAAATGTCGTCTCTAAAGCAATGGACAGTTAAAATCCGTAATTGACGCCACGATTTGAATATATTGGACCGGTTTCTTCCTGTTCCCGCAAACCGTCTCCCCAAGGCTCACAAATTGTGACGTCATTTACGGATTTTAACTGTCCAATGTACATTGCTTTGGAGTCGTCATTTTCCGTACGTTGGAGCGCAACAAGGGAAAACAACTTTACTTAACAACCTTGGTTAGTTCATGTTAAAGGTGGTGTACACTGTACAATGTACACTGTACACTGTACACTGTACACGAGAAAAACAATAGCTGGATTGGAAATAACAAGTATGAGTAACGATCCAAACACTAATTTTAATGAAAATGATTCTGGTTAAAATAAATTCTATATCCCCTATCCAGGTATTTTAGGTACAGATTCAATATCTACTTTTACTAGTTTAAACACGTGTGTACTTAATAAATGCGTAATTGTGTCATACATAAAAATTGTTATGCAGTAAATGCGTGTCTAAAAAATTTAGTTGAAATTTTAAGAATAACAAAATTTGACTTTTTGGAGTATTACGTTTCAAGAGGGGGTTGGTTATGGGTCAGATTTATAGTTGTTTTGAGAGAGGGAAGAGAGTAGATAAGCTAGAGTTGCCACTGTTCTGAGTTTGGAAGATTTCCAAACAATGAGGTTGGACACCGTTTCTCCCGTGTCACGCGTAGAGCCATCAGCACACTAACCTATCAAAAGTTCGAAAGTTTTACCTATTTAATAAATTAATCTTTGATGTTGACATCTTAAAATAGGACATTTTTGCCACGAAGTTTGTCAATTAAACTAAGGCTAACATTTTTGCTAACGTCGGTTTTTTACTTTTATCTTTAATAAAAACCATTAAATTATCTAGAGTGATTTGAGGCCTTCTAGACGCCACCGACTTCAAGAGAAGTTTCTCACAGAAAAAAGTTATATAATCATGTAGTCATATCTAAAAAAATTTTAATTGCCAGTTTGGCAATCTGACAGAAAAGATAATAAAAAATATTAAATTAACCTTATCTAATTCTGCTTGAGTTGCCATTTCTCCGTCTAATCTGATCTCTCGACATCTGAATAAAAACAAACACTTAATAAACTAAGAAAACTATCTATGCACAAGGAATGTTGATGCTATCTAAATCCAGCCTTGCATATGTCTTGATCAAGAGTTCATTGCCTGGCAGAAATTCTCATAAAGTTCCCACCGGTACTACTGAGAATCACCACAGAAGTAGAAGAATTAAGAGAAGGTGAAGTTTTAAGAATAATGGTAACCTAAAGTACAAATTCTGCTATCATAATCTCCTATTGGGTGAATGGTAACAAGATTGAAAATTAAAATTCGAAAGCCACCCCCCCCTCCCTTAATTTCGGGACTCCTACTATTTCATACCTTGTTCCGATGGCTTCTAATGTTTTCAGTCTGTAGTCGACCTTGAAAAATAGAAATGATCATATTTTGAATCATAAATACATGCATATATTTAAAAGAGATATCGCTTTTCGAAGAAGGCAAATGCATAAACCCACTTTTCCACCTAAAATTCTAAGGAACGGGATTGGTTTTTTAAGGAAAAGTGGAGTAGAGGGCGGTAAGTTGATAAGAGGGAGGCAAGTGGAATAGAGGGCGGTAAGTGGAGCAGAGGGAGGGAAGTGGAAAAGAGGGAGGGAAGTGGAATAGAGCGAGGGAAGTGGGATAGAGTGAGGGAAGAGGGATAGAATGAGGGAAGTGGGATAGAATGATGAAAGTGGGATAGAGTGAGGGAAGTGTATATTGTGAGGGGAAAATAAAGAGAGGGTAAATAAAGTGAGGGAAGTGGAATATAGTGAGGGAAGTGAAATAGAGTGAGGGAAGTGAAATAGAGTGAGGTAAGTGGATAAAGGGAGGGAAGTGATAGAGTAAGGGAAGTGAAATAGAGTGAGGGAAGTTTAATAGAGTGAGGGAAGTTTAATAGAGTGAGGGAAGTTTAATAGAGTGAGGTAAGTGTAATAGAGTGAGGGAAGTGAAATAGAGTGAGGTAAGTGGATAAAGGGAGTGAAGTGGAATAGAGGGAGGGAAGTGGAAAGAGGGAGGGGGGGGGGGAGGATAATGTGGAGGAGGCAATTTAATATATATTTTCTTACTAGGAATCCATAATAGAATGGATATATCATAGTCAAGGTTTGATGTACTTTTAAGGCTGAGCTGGGGTGTCATGCAGTACGTTAAAAATCTATTTTTGGTTTTCGTAAAGTTAATAGTTGTCAGAGGAGTAAAGAAATCATTGAGAGTTTTTAAACTTGACAAAATTTAGCCTCCTTCTTTGTTTCATAAAAATTGTCGGAGATACTAAATATTTAAACAACCTTAGTTATATTTTAAATAATATTTGAATTTTAGACAAATTTCTGAATAGATCAGTCAATTTTTATGGTACAAGATTAGATGCTACCCAATTCTTAGGAGGCAGTGTTATATTTACAAGATTTTAGGTACGATATATTATTTCTGCTTACTCCAGGACCCAACATCTAACAAACCTCTTCTCTGACTTTTTCTGAGGTTTAAAAATTTCCCAAAAAATCTAAGGTCTTCTGATAAAACAGGTGTGAAGCACACCCACAAAATTGCGTGTACGCAGGACCAGAATAGTTTAGATCGGTAGATTCATACCTTGTTGTTAACCTTGTTATGTCCCAGGTTGAGATTATCCAGACAAGGAAGGGAGCACACAATAAATACTTCATCCAGATCCTCAACTTGGTTGTGACTTACGTTCAGATCCTACAGTTCATCAGTTCATCAGTTCATCAGTCCATCAGTCCATCAGTCCATCAGTCCATCAGTCCATCAGTCCATCAGTCCATCAGTTCATCAGTTCATCAGTTCATCAGTTCATCAGTTCATCAGTTCATCAGTCCATCAGTCCATCAGTCCATCAGTCCATCAGTCCATCAGTCCATCAGTCCATCAGTCCATCAGTCCATCAGTCCATCAGTTCATCAGTCAATTAGTACATCAGTTTGTCGTCCTTCATTTTAATGTCATCTAATCAATTGATCAAGAAGTCGAAGTCTCAATCTGTCAATCACTCCATCTTTAAAAAAGTCAACTAAAACGTAAAAATTTGTTAAAGAAGTCAATCAATATAAAGTGTGGACCTGCAGTGAGTATAATTTCTTGAATGGATGAAGGGAAGAAATATTGTTTCGACTCAGATCTATGTGAGTTATCTGTCCCAGTACAGTGTGAAGATCCTTTAATATTATTTTATTATTATCAATAACACAAATAAAAAGATATAATATTTTTATCAATATTTTATTATTCTTCCAGGGCTTAATACTTTTCTGAATTGGAATTTGATGCTCTGGAGAAAAAAAAACGGAAAAGTTTTGACATCAAATGGCAAGATTTTTCATTCTTTGATACATTTTACCCAAAAATAAACTTATTTCCCCCTTAATACGCATAGGTACTTGATTGAAAGTATTTCACAATGTTTACATGTAAAAACTATGTTAGCTAGCAGATGTGTGTCTTTCTATGAGACTATTGATAACCGCGTCTCAAATCCACCAAAACCCGGTTTCAATTGGGAGTTGGCTTAAAAATTGAAAAATTGAATACAATTTTACATTTGGGCCGCGTCTCATCCCCCTTAATACGCATAGGTACTTGATTGAAAGTATTTCACAATGTTTACATGTAAAAACTATGTTAGCTAGCAGATGTGTGTCTTTCTATGAGACTATTGAAGCCAGTTCTAAGCTTTGCATTAAATTTCTTTCTAATTTATGTAAAAATGACCTCAACACAGTTCTTGGCAGAAATTTATTTTGTATTGCAAATGATTGTTCTGTAAATCCTTCTGATCTTTGTAAAATGTTAGTTAAGAAACAAATGAAATATTTTTTTATGTCCCATTGGAACATGAATGGAAAGTTCCGGTTTTACAAGAACTTTTAAGTACAAGAATGAATAATTTATATGTTGAAGGATTCGATGATTACGTAATAACTGAAATGATAAATATGTTATGTAGTGAGTAAAAATCAATGTTTTCTATTTGTGCATAATTTTGCATATTTCTTTTGGAAACCTGTATTTTCAAAAAATTTATTTAAACAAATTTTAACTACACCATTTATATGTATTTATATCTTTGTGTGTGAATAAATCTTTATAATAATAATAATTATTTTCCAGAAATATACATCCCTGGCAGGACAGGAGTGCCAAGTTATGAGGAATCACTGTTTGTTGTCTGTGGATAATTTAAAATAAAACTAGTTTTTCCCGATTCAGCGAACTTAACACTAATCTTTTTCCTTCTACGGTAACAAATGTTTTTCAAAGAGGGTGGGGGATGGTTTTTTTAGAAAATATACACCCCTGGAGCTTGAACAGACAATGAATAATTAGTACCAACCTGAGTAATAGTTAAGTTATTGTTAACAAGAGAAAGGCGGCGTAATCTTGGTAGTCCAGTCAAATTATCTTAATATTAATGAAATATTAAAAATACTATTTTGTCCTTTCATGCTCTTCCGTAAATTTTTATTTTTGATTTCGTCCATTTATTTTTAATTGTCCTTAATTTTTAATCTTTACTTAAATTGTATTATTGTTTTATATTAGGGTGTATACTGTATTTTTACCATAGCTGTCTATTGTATTATTGTCTAATATTAGGGTGTTAACTGTATTACCTCAACTGTCTATTGTATTGTCTTATATTAGGATGTAAACTGCATATTTACCTTAGCTGTCTATTGTA
Source organism: Eurytemora carolleeae (assembly GCF_000591075.1). Taxonomy (NCBI): domain Eukaryota; kingdom Metazoa; phylum Arthropoda; class Copepoda; order Calanoida; family Temoridae; genus Eurytemora; species Eurytemora carolleeae. The sequence goes on along the minus strand of NW_019396638.1, from coordinate 165,668 downwards.
TTATTGTCTTATATTAGGGAGTATACTGTACATTTACCCAAGCTGTCTATTGTATTATTGTCTAATCTAATATTAGGGTGTTAACTGTATATTTACCTTAGCTGTCTATTGTATTCTTGTCTAATATTAGGGTGTAACTGTATTTTTACCTTAACTGTCTATTGCGTCTAATATTAGGATGTATACTGTATATTACCTAAGCTGTCTATTGTATTATTGTCTAGCACTAGTGTCTATTTACCTACGTTGTTTGTTATATTATTACCTAAGCTGTCTATTGTATTATTGTCTAACACTAGAGTGTCTATTGCTGGTGCGTATCGAATTGATCGATCCAGTCCAGTGATTTTATTGTCACTCAAATCTATACAAACCATAACATCCATTAAAATATGTGAAAGAATTTTAAAATAAAAATTATAGTTTTACAGCCTTCCATCAACCGCAATATGCAATGGACCCAAATATGTCCCTGCATGTCAGTAATGCCAATCGATCAATTTTTCTGGTGAAATTTCAATTCCCCTTTATTATGGCTTCGAAAGTTTGCAGTAAAAGTTTTAGATTTTCTAACTTATTCTTTAACAGCCAATTTTTATCGTTAACTCAAGAAACAACATTTTCCGCTGATTTCTGTTAAAATTTTGGTTGATTTAAAACTTATGTGTCAAAATTTTTTCTAGACCCAATTTTTCCTTTTTGCTGTCCATTAAACTTCCCTACGGCCGTGAGTTGGACATTGGGCCCGATCAGTTCATTTTTAATTTTAATATTTTTTTTTCGATTTTTAGTTGAATGGAGTGTTTCCCTAAGCAGAGAAGATTCGGCCACATGTGAGCTCCACTTAGGTTAAGATCTAAATATACAAATGTAAAGTGATAAAGTGATTAAGTTGTTAACCATATAGCTGATAAATACATGAACTGATGGATAAATCAGCTGATAATTACGTCAGCGGGTAAGTAAAACAGCCAGGTTCAGCATCAGTTGATAAGAAAAATTCATGAATAAATAAGCTGAAATAACAAAGCTGATAATATATAATCAAATAAAAATGCAAAAGTTCAACAAAACAAAAAAGTGACTTATTTAAACGTTTCAATTGAAAGGGGCAAATTATAAAATTCTAGGGAAAAAAGTGTTTAACCCCAGAGGTGTAAATGATTTCTAGTGATGGTTAAAAATTATAGTAAATTTATGCATATAGAAATTTTACATTCCATAAAAATAAAACTTTCATTTGAATGATGTCATTTGAATAACGAGCCACGAGAGGGGGAAAAGGAGCAAACCCAACCCCCTGTGAAATAGTTCTACATATTTAACTCCTCCTTGACATATTCCTGTATACGCCCTTGTTCCTATATTAATCCTACCTGCAGGATTGTATGCAGTATCACACAGAAGTATTTCAGAAATGGTTTTAACTCCGGATTCTTTTATTGTTAACTCCATTAGTGTGTTCCTATACAAACAAAATTTACAAAACAAAATAGAAAATCAAGACCATTATAATTCTTCTATTTGTTGTATACATTTAAGTATTACACGTTAAAACAGAATAGTTCATCTTTAATCGTCTGTATCTATATCCGAGGGTTAAATAAAGAGAATTCGGTGTGTATACTTTTTAAAACAATTTTTTTTGTCGAGGGCCAAAACTTTTTTAGGGTTATAATTCCTGAACAGGGAATTCCAAGTATCAGAAAGGATGAAAAAACTTGCAAATTTGTTTAATTTTCATTTGTTATAGTAAACTTTTTCTTGGGGAGAGGGCAAAGGGATAATTCTCAAAATGACATACCCCTGTTATTAGGATAAAACTGACTTGTTACCTAAGAATGCCTAGAGAAGTGATGTGCTCAGAGTCAAACCGTATATTCTCAAGAACAAGTTTTCTCAAACTTTTAAACGCTAAAATTCTAAATATTTAAGACAACCCCAATCAAGTAAGCAACCATATTAGAATATATGTAGGTAGTTCTGATATAAAATCTTAAGGGAGGGGAAGTTAATCTAGGAAATATGTACAATTGAGTCCGAATTTAATCAATTTGAACCGCGTCTCAAATCCACCAAAACCCGGTTTCAATTGGGAGTTGGCTTAAAAATTGAAAAATTGAATACAATTTTATATTTGGGCCGCGTCTCAAATTTAAGCAAGCGGCTCAAATTCATTAAATTCGGCCTTTGTTGGAACAAGACTAAATAAAATAGTTCGTTGCGATTAAAGGATTTAAAAAATAAATCTTAGATATTTTCAAAAACTAAATATTTTTCAAAAACATCCTAATTTTCTATATATGGTTTGGTACAAGATAGAAGAAATAAGGAAAAATTGAGTGAAATAGAATTGAAATACAAAACTAAAGGAATAGTGGGGAAATGTCTGGAAAATAGTATGGTTTTGTTTTAATATTTTTCCTAAGAAGTCGAATTGAAGATCGTTGGGAACGATGTTGCTGGCTCCAAGGTTGTTGTTGGAGCCAACAACATTCAGAGATTCCAGCCTACAGCACTCATCAACAACATTCGTAAAATCAAACCTAACAAATTCATCTGTAGATCTTATTCCATCCTTTTAAATTTAATATTTATATGTTAAATTTATTACTAATAATTGGTGGCCAAGTAAAATTACGTCAATACTTTTATTTAAATTAAAAATAATTTTTTACCAAAAAATTTTTAACTGGCTAGATTAGGGACAGAAACGCACAGAACTACTCGACATTTCCTTTAAAAACTTCATAATTATGTCGTTTTTGTTATTGTGAATATGGACATGAAAATATGTGAAGTATTTTTGGGACCCGCATACTTCATCGAACCTTCTCAATTATTACATCACTCTGGCCTATTTTAGTGTTTTCAGTTTGCATGTTATATCATTAAACGTAATGACCTCAGACAACGACTGTAATTTAATATCATCGGTAGGAATGCTGGGAGCAAGCAAGATGTTCAAGATTGCAATTTTAGTTGTAATCTTAGAACGAGGGTTTGAACCCCCGTCCCCAGTACTGTAACTAGCGACGCTTTTCATTAAGCCACGGAACTCCCCTTACGGTGTTGGTTTCATCTATGGGAGTTTCCAAACAACCTTCTTCCTTAGTTTACCTTTTAGAATCCGGATCCGAGGGCGGGCATGGATGTTTCAATCTTTGGCTAATACTGAACATTTCTAGAAAATAAAACAAGCTCATCATCACTCATACATATCCATTATGCATCCCATTTAATATTGAAGTTAAACACTTTTAAGAGACAATTAACACTTTTCCTATGAACAGTCGTAGTTATAATTAAGAATAAAAAATGTTTAAAATATCAAGAATAATTAATTTTCTTATAAATATTTCGAACGAACGATTAGCTATGCTAATCTTTTTTTAGACGTATAGATTATGAAAAGGCGCAAATAAGCTAGGAAATGATTTATACGCTTGTAATTATTGATAACTTTGTTTACAGTCAAGAAATATTTATATTCACAGTCCACTAGTCGTGGAAAAACATATTTTCTTGCGTTTTTCTTAAACAAAGTTCTTTGTCGTCGAGATGATCAATCAAGCAAAAGAGTGTCGTTTATAAATGGGCATTCCCTTAGCATGGAGGGTCACTTGAAATTACCTTCAAAGTTAAAGCTCGAGCTTTGCTTGGGTGTCTTTAAATTGACATAAATACGGGGAGGGGGGGAATGTAAAACTTAAAACATTAATCGTTCCAACTTTGTAAATACAAAAAAAATTGTACCTTTCCACTCCCTCCTCGGCGAGTTTATCGTGCAGTGAGACAAACTCGCTGTATCTCTTCTTTACATCCCAACAAATAGATTCACCAACCTGAAATTTTAAACAAGGGTCAATATAATGTTAGAACAGAGGACGTTTCACACCGGTGCAGTGTCCTGAACCAGTTACACCCCTTGCGCAGGTTCAGTCTCAAACTTTATTTTAGTAACTCAAAGATAGCCTTTAAAAGCAATGTTAACAGTGTGTTCTAAATAATGATAATCGACAATACATGAATTAGATGTCAACAATTATTTTGTGATGTTTTAAGGTTAGGTTCTAGAAAATGAAACAAGCTCATCATCACTCATACATATCCATTATGCATCCCATTTAATATTGAAGTCAAGCACTTTTAGAGACAATTAACACTTTTCCTATGAACAGTCGTAGTTATAATTAAGAATAAAAAATGTTTAAAATATCAAGAATAACTATTTTTCTTATAAATATTTTGAACGAACGATTAGCTATGCTAATCTTTTTTTAGACGTATAGATTATGAAAAGGCGCAAATAAGCTAGGAAATGATTTATGGAACTCTGACCCAGGGGTAAATTTTCTGGAAAATATACCCCCCCCCCCTTTTTTTAGACGTATAGATTATGAAAAGGCGCAAATAAGCTAGGAAATGATTTATGGAGCTCTGACCCGGGGGTAAATGTTCTGGAAAATATACCCCCCCCCCTTTTTAGAAAACAATTTTTTCCCCAGCAGCGAGAAGCGGCGAGATCTTCAAAAATCATTCTTTAAAATATGCAACACAAACCCACTAAATTTTACCTAGTGGAGTGAATGAAGTGATATTTGATTGAGTGGGTGGAAGGGTTGTTGAATGAATGACTGGATGAGTGGATATATCACCATCAGGAGAATCCTCTTCAATATTTATAATGCTCAGATCTAACTCTCTAAAATTAAAAATAATGATAACTACTGCTAACACTAGCTATTAGCCAACCCCCGTCGATAAAAAAACTCTCTTTGCCCGCTGGTAATAAAATAAAGCCGAATATATCATATTTTAACATATAAAAATCCCCTCCCAAAAAAAAGATTTATGTCCCTTCACAGCTCTGTATTATAGGACGGTGATCACTGGTCTCGTCACGCTATAAAAATGTTACCTTTGGTATGCTTGACTCGCCAGATTGTGAAGAATGAAATCGACATCGTACTAAAAAATGGAGGAATAAAAAATATTCATTTATGCTATTTTATGTCCACACAGATAATGTGTGTGAATCTCAAAACAATTTTACATATAAAACAACAGTTCTGAAATCTTTAAACTTTGTTTGGTGGTAGCTTGTACCTTTTACCTATTTAAGTCATCGGAAGACTTTCTTTGAGTGAATGAAGTCAGCTATTTGTAATGGATTTTCATCTTGTTTGATTCCATTTAGTTTTAAAGGACAAAATCACGACTAGCTTTTAGCTTAAATTTAAAATTCATGCTCAACTCGTATATTATAAAAGGCGTCACCTTGTACAAGTCCAAGAATTCTGCTAAAGAAGCAGGAAGGTTTCTAGGCTGATAATATATAATCAAATAAAAATGCAAAAGTTCAACAAAACAAAAAAGTGACTTATTTAAACGTTTCAATTGAAAGGGGCAAATTATAAAATGGAAGGTTTCTAGACAGGAAGTGGAATGTACTCTGCAGATAGGATTCTAAGTCCTAAAAACAATATAATGAGATCACTCTGCTTTAAACAGCGCTGTACATTGTACAGCTAGTAGAATTAATGTCGAATTTTACTGTAACTAAGAATTGTATAATTTTAAAATGGGAAAATAACATATTTCTTGAAATGTTCAGAGCTGGGAACTTATGTGTTTGCATCGCTTGATGTCGATATCCACTGCGGCAGGGACTTAAAATTTGAGGATTAATGCGTTATCTCTTCATTTCAGTTCAATCAACGGATTAAAGCCATTGGCGCTTTAAACACTTACACCACTAACTTTTTCAGATATTAGGCTTCCAAAGAGCAAAATATCAACTAAAAACTGAGAAAAAAAACGTTTACTCTAAACTGTAGAAAAAAAAGAAAATTCCTGATCTCTGAATGGTTCATTGAGTTTAGCATGAAAATAAGCGAAAAATGAAGAAAAATAATTTGACAACTCAGCTTTGTTAAAAAAAATTCATTAAATCTTAAAGAAATGTTCGTGACCTGGATCCTCATCAAAAGTAAATGGATCCTAAACACTGCTTCCAGGGCGCTTCGTGCCCATCTTACTTTTATTTGTAGCTCTTTTATCAATTTTTTTATCGTGGATTTAGACGAATTCAAATTCGTTCAACCGTTCTGACGTTTGACGATTACAAACAAACAAATAAAGAATATATAAATATCTTGTACTAAACTGGGCCTGAGCCCGCGAATTAAAGCTTGTGCTCGAGTTATCATTCATAAAACCCAGGTTTAAGCCTCAATCTTAGACCCAACTCTGACAACAGCTTGTGTCACGTGATTGGCGCTGCAAGATCTTCGACTCGACTACGGAGTTAGGCCCAAAATAAAACCGACCTTGGTTGGTTTTAGTGGAGACTCTCAGTTTTTTCTAATCAAATTCCGAAATCGACCAATATTAACCATGAAAATCCGGAATGGGATATCCTTAATCCCGATTGGTTAATAAAAAATCTGAATGATTAAGATAAATGTTAGCAGGTTTTCTAACCACTGATAATTTTTTCAGGAATTATCGGCCTATCAAAATATACTTTTTACATTTCTGAATTATACCTTTCGACGCTTGAGTAGAAACACAGGATCTTTATTACCCAACAACTTCTTCGGTGGAAGTTGAACATCACTAAAATATAATACTCATGATATGAGAGGAATCAATATCAAATA
>NW_019396638.1:154276-158854 GCF_000591075.1 Eurytemora carolleeae | reverse complement strand
TGAGCATGTGAGGTTTAATACCAAAAAACGTTCTCTAGGACAGATCATCATTTTACTATACAAATCATGTTTTATCTATGTTATGGAATATGATAAATATATCCTACCTTAACAGTTATAATATAATAGATTATGTTTTCTTCGTTTACAACCTCGGGGATCGAAACTGTCGTCACGGAACTCAACAATATGTTCGACATTTTGATTCATTTAAACATCATATTACTTCAGTTTAGCAAAGTTAGGCCTTCAAATTTTACTTTAACTTTAATTAGAATATTCGAGAAGTTTCGCGAAATAAGGACCGGGTGTTGTGCGCATATTTACTGACAATGCCCCGTAATACTTTGCATTCCACATGTTTTGGGAGGTTTTAGCCTTTCAATCAATTAATCTTTCTCTTTATTTTAGCAGAGGTAGGGAGTAAGATTATTTGTGCAGAGGCGTATACAGGGGGGGAGGGTTCGGAGACATAGTAACCCCCACTGGATCAGTAAAATCTATGGTTTTAAGGAGGTTTTTAGGCTCCAACGGGTGCTGATCAGGTTCCAGACATAAATTCCTGTCCTGTGTCCGAGAATACACCCCTGAATTATAGTGTTCATAATATACCCCTAACTTAACGAATAATTTTAAGCAATTAGTCTTTCAGGGTGCATTGCGCTCATTTTTCTTTAAAAAATAATTATTTTAACTGTTTCCACGCGAATAAATTGGTCTAGGGCTTTGGAAATTTTGAAAATTATAACGTAAGAACCAGTTAACAATTTTGCAACCATCTGCTACTAGAGAAACTGCAGCTTGGGAACCAACTATAAACAAGATTCAGCTTTGCAATTCAAACTAATCAAGATTCAGCTTTGCAACCATATCAAAAATTAGCTTTGCAACCAACTATTTATTTCAAACATAGACAAACTAATCAGCTTTGCAACTGCAACTAAAAAATTGATTCAGCATTTGCAACCTGAAACTAACAAGATTCAGCTTTGCGACCAATTATAATTAAAAACAATTTTGCAACCAACTAAACAAAAAAAAGATTCAGCTTAATTCAAGGAATATGGCTTTGAGAGCATCAAAGATTCCGCATTACAAACAACCATATACATCAAGAAACAGCTTCCAGTCACCAACTATATTAAAAAACAGCTTTGCAACCATCAACATAAAAAACAGCTACAAACAAAACAAGATTCAGCTTTGCAGCCATGACTATGGCAAGCAACAGCTTAGAATACAAACAAAAAACAAGATTCAACTTCACACCTTTAACTGTAAAAAACAGCTTTTTAATCCAAAAAAGCTTTATTTTTGCAACCAACAAAACAAGAAACAAACTGCATAAAACAAGAAACATCTCTTGACATAGTTGGTTCTATTTTAAGAATCAGCTCTGCAACTAACCATGCAACCAACTAAGCATGCGAGTGAGCAAATTTTTTGTGCCGAATCAACCAAAACAAGTGATTTACAACCATTGAAAACAAGATACAGCTTTGCAACAAACTAAAAAAAAACTTTGCAATTAACTTTCTTAAGAAACAGCTTTGCAACCAACTTAACAATTGCTTTACAACCGATGAAAACGCGGTTGAAAGGTTAGTTGCAAAACTGTTTAGAACAAACATTGGTTGGAAAGCTAAATTTTGTTCCAGTTGGTTGCAAAGCTGAATCTCGCTGAATTGGCTGCAAAGCTAATTATTAATATATTTGGTTGCAAAGCTTAACATAGATTAGTTGGTTCAACCAACATTATTAAGAAACTGCTTTGCTACTAACCAACAAAACAAGTTCTTTGCAACCAACTATATCAGCTTCATTATCATCAGAACTAGAAAAAACTTTGAAAGCAATTAGAACAAGAAACAACGTTGCAACCAATTATGTCAAGAATTAGCTTTGCAACCAAGAAACTTAGATTTTGCTTCGCAACCAAATATTTCAAGAGTTCACTAGAGGAATATTGTTTGAATAATGATTTATTCCGAAAAAGAATATGGAATGAATTACACCCATAGTAATCTTGTCACCTAGCTCAGTCACCTTCTCTTCTTCAGGACCTGAAGAGGAAGGTGGTCTTGAGAATGTTAAAGACAATTTTTTTTTGATTTTCAACATGGTAATTTTGATTTTCAACATGATAATTTTGATTTTCAACATGATATTTTTGATTTTCGACATGATATTTTTGATATCCAACATGATATTTTTGATTTTCAACAACATGATATTTTTGATTTCCAACATGATATTTTTTATTTCCAAGATGATATTTTTGATTTTCAACAACATGATATTTTTTATTTCCAATATGATATTTTTGAATTTTCAACATAATATTTTTGATTTTCTATGGATGCTTTTGATTTTTAACATGATATTTTTGTTTTCCAATATGTTATTTTTGATTTTCAACATGATATTTGGATTTCCAACAGGATATTTTTGAATTTTCAACATGATATTTTTGATTTTCTATGGATGTTTTTGATTTTCAATTTGATATTTTATTTTTAACATGATAATTTTGATTTTCAACATGAAATTTTTGATTTTTAAAATGATAATTTTGATTTTCAACATGATATTTTTGATTTTTAACATGATAATTTTGATTTTCAACATGAAATTTTTGATTTTCAACATGAAATTTTTGATTTTTAACATGATAATTTTGATTTTCAATGAAATTTTTGATTTTTAAAATGATAATTTTGATTTTCAACATGATATTTTTGATTTTTAACATGATAATTTTGATTTTCAACATGAAATTTTTGATTTTCAACATGAAATTTTTGATTTTTAACATGATAATTTTGATTTTCAATATGAAATTTTTGATTTTCAACGTGAAATTTTTTATTTTTAACATGATAATTTTGATTTTCAACATGAAATTTTGATTCTTAACATGAAATTTTTGATGTTTTACATGATTATTTTTGATTTTCAACATCAGATTTTTGATTTTTAACATGATAATTTTGATTTTCAACATGATATTCTTGATATCCGACATTTGATTTTTAAAATAATATTGTCGATTTTCTAGATAAGTTTTAACTAGATTCAACTCGGAATTCTCTCTAAAACGTGTAACCTAGTTTAATTAGCTCTATCAATATGTTAGTTAGTGATGTATTGGCACTATAGTGCTTTACACCTTCTTGACTTATGAATGAAATAGTTATTTGAAGAATTTTTTTCTAAAAATATTCTGGTAATTTTTGCGTATGGTACAGGAATGTAGAAAGGCTGGTAGGTGGTGCAAAAAAAATCTTAAAAAGCCAATTTTTTATTTTAATTTATGATGTAAGTAAAAAATTTTATTTTTAAAAAGACCTTGAAAATTGGATATTAAAACATGTGTCACATGTTAATATTTATCAAAAACAATATTTTTTTAATTCTTTTCATCTTTTTTTCAAACATCTATTGCACCTTCATACATTTACTGTAATTTTAAAAATCTGTATGCTGTCAATTTAAAAGAAAGCTAAAGGTAAACTTACCAAAAAGCAATAAAAAAATGATGAAAAAGATTATCGATAGAAAAGAATCTAGAAAGTTCTAAAATCAAAACTTCCAAGTTTTGACAATTTTATCAAATATCCCCAAGTTCTATATTTTTCCTTTTGTCAAATTCACGAAACCTCTATGAAATCTGAGTCGGTTCCGCTGGGCTTATTCCCCCAGATTTGAGGGGACTTCCCCCCTTTCCCGGGGCCAACCCTCCTTTGGGCTACCCAACTTTTGCCCCCCACCTTCCTCTACCCCCCATATGGTGCGCAGTCGAGAGGACATTAGTTTATTTTGGTTCCCCACACTAAACACACACACTCAACCCAGTCTATATATTTACAAGGGATAATCTCAAGGATTACACGCAAACATTTTCGCGGATTATCACCAGAACAAGATTCAAGGATTTTTACGGAATAAGGAATACTTGTGATAACAAAAAACAAAGAATTGAATGCGGGATTAAAGCGCAGTGATAAAGGATTGTCTGAACTGTGGGTTAGCTAAGGATTGAAAATGTTCTACCCGGAGCTAAGTCCAGCGATGAAGTGGCACCTGGAGCAAAAACAGAAGATGTACACCAACTTAATGTTCCAAGATCAGAGTAAACAAAACTACGATAGTTTTCACGGTAAGTGCGCGCCTACAAATTGGCTAATTTTATTTTATATGACACTAATGTAAAAAAAAAATTCAGCATGGTTGTGATAAAGTGGAATAAAAATCCATAATCAAATTAAACCGTAATATTTAAAAAAAGTTTTATGGCTTCCCACATTCCAAGACTTTGGGAGGATTAAAAATATTTAAAATTATAACTTATATTTTACTAGTTATAAAGCTGTAAAATGAAAAGCATCTTAATCTTTTTTTTAAGATTCCAAGACTTTCGGATTATAAAAAAATACTTAAAGTATAACTGTAAAAAAAAGGAAAGCAAAACTTGAATTGAAATTATTCTTTTGGTATTCTAAGAAGGATTTCTTGTAAAATATTTTTCTTTCTGATGATGAGAACTTTGAATTTAATATTAATATAAGTAAGCTATCA
>NW_019396638.1:149627-153752 GCF_000591075.1 Eurytemora carolleeae | reverse complement strand
GTTTTAAAGGGACTGTAAACGTAATTTCAAGTGCCTCTCCATTTATCGAGTGGCATGTCAGATTCACAACGGTACCCTTGAAACCTTCGTCTGATCAAGAACTCATGAGGACGTCGAAAATGTCCTCTTTAAAAAGTTTCGAATGTGGTTTCTCTACTAAATGACTTGCGCAAATCTGCTTCAAAAAAAGTTGAAGTATATTGTCAGAAATAATTCCAAGCTAAAAAACGTAATCTTCCACATCAATGATCAGATAATGGTTTTAAAGGTTACCATTGTGAATCGGATATCCCGCTTTATAACATGGAGGGTTACTTAAAATGTTCGTTCAATGGTCTCTTTAAAAGCGATGTTTGATCCTGGCTGCGCGTGCTGCAGAGATCTGTCAGCGGCATTCCAGGGATACATTTTATATTGCAGACTAAAGATGGCGGGGAAAGATAAAAGAAATATAAAATACCAAAAACTCATCTTTTCTTGAAACCATCATCTCCTTCCTTCATTCTACCCTTTTTATTCAGAATATAGGAGAACCCCGAATAAAGATTTTAATGAATAGTTTTATATAAAAGATGCAATAGAGATTGAGGACAGGGCGACAGGGCTTCTAAATTCTCGTTATCACGCCTTATTACAAGTTTGCTTAAAAATTGATTTAAACCAGATTATTCTATACGTAGTATAGAGAGTAAAGCTACACCCCCTCCCTAAGAGTAGGGGAAGGAAAAGGTTGAGCGGGAGTAGGAGGGGAAGGGGAAAGGCCAAAGAAGAGAATGAGAGGAAGGGGAATTTGGAGGGGAAGGTAAAATTAAGAGAAGCTGCAGGNGAAAAATATAATGGAAGTAATATTCCGGACCATATTGAAAAATATAATGGAAGTAATATTCCGGACCATATTGAAAAATATAATGGAAGTAATATTCCGGACCATATTGAAAAATATAATGGAAGTAATATTCCGGACCATATTGAAAAATATAATGGAAGTAATATTCCGGACCATATTGAAAAATATAATGGAAGTAATATTCCGGACCATATTGAAAAATATAATGGAAGTAATATTCCGGACCATATTGAAAAATATAATGGAAGTAATATTCCGGACCATATTGAAAAATATAATGGAAGTAATATTCCGGACCATATTGAAAAATATAATGGAAGTAATATTCCGGACCATATTGAAAAATATAATGGAAGTAATATTCCGGACCATATTGAAAAATATAATGGAAGTAATATTCCGGACCATATTGAAAAATATAATGGAAGTAATATTCCGGACCATATTGAAAAATATAATGGAAGTAATATTCCGGACCATACTGAAAAATATGATGGAAGTAACATTCCTGACCATATTGAAAAATATAATGGAAGTATTATTCCAGACCATATTTAAAAATATAATGGAAGTAATATTCCGGACCATATTGAAAAAAGAGAAAAGAAAATCCTAAATAAAGTACAAAGATTGAGACTGCGATAAAAAACTTTTCATCTCATTTTGAAATCTTGCCATTAGCTTTGAAACAGAGTTTCTGAAAAAGTGTTGATAATGATCAAATTTGAAATCGTAATATTATTATTTTTTAGAATTGCATTGAAATTTAAAAGAACAAAGTAATTTTATTTGTTTCGCAGATAATTTTTTCTGCAAGAACTTTGCAGTTAGTTTAATGCGGAATTGCAACTGAACATCATATTATTTGCAATTGGATTTAAATAATCTGATAAGCTTAATTTCAACTGATGCTCCATATAAAGATGGTATGAATGCCTGATTCACAACAGTACCTTAAGGCGTACATACCTCAGACCCTTTGTTAAAAGTAAATTCAACATAATGTCTGGCCGCGTCAACCTTCTTGCACCGGCTACTCCTATTGAGTGTCTGATTTATTTACCCAATGTCCAGGCAATACAGTTCAAACTGGGACTGGAAAGGTTGACCCGGCCCGAATATTCAAATGTACTACGGCTGCTTGTGCGCTTAAATCCCCTTTAGGTATTTAAGATAAATTATTCAAATCATTTATCTTACAAGAAACTGACAATTGTTTTATTAAAAGCGTTAAATGTATATAAAATACTATTATTTACTATTAAATGTATATAAAATACTATTATTTACTATTAAATGTATGGAAAATACTATTATTTACTAATAAATGTATGGAAAAAAACTGAGTGTTAATTTATGATCTTCGAAATTAAAATACAAAATAGCCTCAACAATTTTATAAATAAAATATGATTAGATCGAAGCTTTTTTTTTATAAAACTCTGAAAGTTTAATACTAAGGCAAAATGTTGTGGACTACGCTCAAAAACACTCTCTGTCATGCATATATACAAATATACACAAATGTGTGAATAATTAGTGCAGTAAATATCCTGTGAATAAATGTAAAGAGAAGAGGAGGGGAGGGGGGGGGGATCTGGCCGTTAAGGGTTTATTATTTGCTTGGTTTGGACCCAGTAGCTATAGGGGAAGGGGAAAGGCCAAAGAAGAGAATGAGAGGAAGGGGAATTTGGAGGGGAAGGTAAAATTAAGAGAAGCTGCAGGGGAAGGTTGATGAGAAGGGGGAGGTGGAGGGGGAGGTGGATGGAAAGGGTAAGTTAGAAGGTAGAAGGTAGAAGAGAAGTGGAGGGGAAAAGAAAAGTTTCGGGGTACGGGAAGGTGGAGGTGAAGGGGAATATAGAAGGAAGGTGAAGGAGAAGGTAGAAGGAAGAAGGAAGAAGGTTGAAGGGGGGTGAATTGGGGAATGTAGAAGGGAGAATGAAGAAGGGAGGTGAAGGAGAATTCGGAAATGAGGTGAAGGGGAAGGTGGAAGGGATAAGGTAGAACGGAGGTGAAGGAAATGGTAGATGGGGAGGTGAAGGGGAAGAGGCGGTGAAGGGAAGGTGGAAGGGAGAAGGTAGAACGGAGGTAAAGGAAAAGGTAGAAGGGGAGGTGAAGGGAAGGTGGAAGGGAGAAGGTTAAGGGGAGGTGAAGGTAAAGGGGAGGTGAAAGGGAAGGGCCGGGAGGTGAAGGGGAAGGGGAAGGGAAGGTAAAGGGGTTAGAGTTGAAGACTGCCGCAGGTTTATTGGCTTTGTCTTATATCTCACAGTAGGGGTACACTGATAACTAGACGACCACACACAATACACACAATATGCACACACACACACGCACGCATACGCCCCATACACACAATATATGTATTATGCATACAATAAACACGCGATATAACACACAAACAGTACATGATGTAACACACAAACAATAAATTATTAAAAAGACTTTTTTAAAAGATAAATTTTTCAAAATTTTATCTTAACATCATATTACTTTCGAAAACATTAACATTTTCGTTATTCAAGTATTTTAACAAACAATTTAAAATTTTGAAAAAAGATAAAGATTAAATCTTAAAATATATGTAGTAAATGTACGTTTCAATTTTATATTTTCAAAATATATTTCTCCAAAACTTTACATTCCCTTTTTTGCAGAAAAGGAGGTTGGGGGGTTGGCTTAAAGCATTATATTTTCCTGTTTAATTGACTAAATGAAGTATGTCTGCAGTATCGAGTATATGTATCCTATGTATCCTATGTATTCTATGTATAGCAGATGTATCCTAACAAAGGTTTGATTGTAGTACAATAATGCCAGTTTCAATATACCTCTCACTCTCTGTCAATCTATCTATCCCTCTAAAAACCCCCCCCCCCATCCTTGAATATTGTATTCAATGAGCCAACCCACTTTTAACACCTGCCTTCTTCCTTGAAAAGGTCAAAAATGTTGCTCTTTCTTTTTCAGACTTTTCAAAATATCTAAATCTGTTAAAAACATAAGAAAACGTTTTTTTAAACAAATACCTTTTCTTAGAATAGTAAAATTTTTAAACTAACTGTAAGCCAAAAATGGAAATATTCTTCCGGAGCATATTGAAAAATATAATGGAAGTAATATTCCGGACCATATTGAAAAATATAATGGAAGTAATATTCCGGACCATATTGAAAACTATAATGGAAGTAATATTCCGGACCATATTGAAAAATATAATGGAAGTAATATTCCGGACCATATTGAAAACTATAATGGAAGTAATATTCCGGACCATATTG
>NW_019396638.1:110571-149139 GCF_000591075.1 Eurytemora carolleeae | reverse complement strand
TAGGAGGGAGGGGGGGAGGGATCAGCTAGCCCTATCCCACATCCCTAGTTCAGTATGAGTGTTCAATGAGCACAGCTAAGACTGTGTTCCGACTGGGTTACTCTGTGTTCCATCTGGATAATTTTGTGTTATACCAGTTAGAGGTGTTAAAACGGAACACACCTGCATTGAACACTGATTATTTTTGAGTGAAGGAACACAAATGAGAAGTTTTTTTGGGCAGAAAGTTAAAAAATGAATTGAAATAAATCTGATTAAAAATAAAAAACGATAAAATGGACCCCAGTGCTGCACAATTTAGGAAACTAAACTAAAATCATAAAACACGTTGCAATTTAGTAAATTGGGGATTTCGTGTTGCTCAAATTATATTTTAAATTAAAATTTGGGATTTGTAAAATTTGGATTTCAGACATTAAGAAAAGTTTCGACACCACCAATACTATTAAATCAATCACACAAAATTAAAAAGGAAAAAAACATAAAATTTTTTAAAGTCTTAAATTTTATTAAAATAATAAACTCAGTTTTGGAGAAATTATTGAGATAAAAGTTTACTTAAAAATTCTGTTAAAACACGTGATTTAAGACTTAGAAAAAAATAGTAGGTTGATAAAATTTGGTTTGTTTTGTTTAGTCTGTTTGGATGGCGGCATCCAGCAATGGGTATCCAAAGTATGGCGGGGGTTGGGATGGATCTTACACAAGCTGCTTATAGATATAATCATAATATGATGGAATACTATACATGTAAGGAAAATTGCAAGACTGGATCGACATTGAGATGTCGCAACGTTTTGGGCTTAGATTTTTACTCGCTTTTACTTTTTTGTAGCCTAGAAAAGATTGTATAATAATGTATATTACTTGCTTGAAATCATATCCCACACAAACTCCAGCATTCCCACCCTGCAGCTGGCTCTCCCTCCCCTCCACCCCTCCAAACTTTTTGTTAAAAATTGTCGTCCCCTTACACCCCCTCTGATTGCTGATTGGCTTGGTTGACAGTATTTTTGTGAAAATCAGCCAAAATAAAAAAATTTCCCTTGTTAAAAGAAATTCCT
Organism: Eurytemora carolleeae; assembly: GCF_000591075.1. Classification (NCBI taxonomy): domain Eukaryota; kingdom Metazoa; phylum Arthropoda; class Copepoda; order Calanoida; family Temoridae; genus Eurytemora; species Eurytemora carolleeae. Next base: position 148,075 of record NW_019396638.1, on the reverse strand, counting down.
AAATCAAATAAATAACTTGGAAAGACCAGGTTTGTACATGTTTTGGAAAGGGCGAAAAGGGGAATAACAATTATATCCTAAAATGTTAGGAAATGATTCGCAATCAGAATTTATTACTACACTCTATATCTTATAAACTTGCATAAAATATTTCAACCAATTACTGGTATTACGACTTTGTGACCTCGTAGTTTCTATAGTTTGTATTTTACACACAAGTAAAGTAGAAAAGTTGATTTGTTAAGATTAGAAATCTAGAAATTTAAAGCATTTTTGTTCTTCTTAATAGCTTATTATTAAAAGAAATTATGATTAAAAACATTTAAGATTTTAATTTAAAATTTTATATTTACTTTTATTTGACATGTTTGAGTAAATCTTTAATCCGAGGTTGCGCTATTAATCGGAATTATATATTAAAATTAAAATCAAAATCAATATGAAAATAAAATAGTTTTGCAGATTTCTAGCAAATCGGCTCAGGTGTGAATACATCTTTTAACTGGAAAACATTGAAAACTAAACTTGAAAATTAAAAATCTTTTTTGAAATAATTAAGCACTTTTTGGGTTTATTTCGAAATACATTTTGAAATAGTAACTAAATATGAAAAATAATCGATGACTATAGGTTTTGATATCTGTATGATTTTTTGAAATCAAATTAAATATTTTAAGATACGAGTCGTATATTGCAACCTTCTGAATTTGTATGGACGCTACGTTCTTTAGTATAAGTCGTTTTTCACAATTTTTTCCTCAGAGACGCAACAAATAGAAGTAAGATTGGTAGAGATCAAAAGCGATTATTTTTCACCGTAAGCCTAAACCCCCTTTCATTTTCGCGAACACTCCCTTTAAAATCTCATCTGTTGTTGGTACTGGGTAACCTTGTATTATAAAGTTGTGCAAGACTAAGATATGAAACTCTATACAGAGATAGAGTCCCAAGGGTTCTATGGAAAAGGGGATTTTTACAAATAGATGAATAGATGAATAGATGAACAGATGGATAGATGAAAAGATATGTAGATCAAGAATTGTATCCAATAAGTGAATTAAACTAGACGTACTGATCCTTCTTTCAAAGTGTGGAATACCGATTCACAACCATATCTTTTAAACCTTTATCTGATCAATAATGTAGACGATATTGTTGTTTTTCTAGCTTGAAATTTCCTTCAGTGTTTAGCTTAAATCGAACGTCAATTTTCAAAGGGAAAACGTGAATATATTATTAATTTTTTATTTGAAAAGTTTTGAGGGTGCCACTGGGAATCTGTAATCCCACTGTATAAACTGTATAAATGGAGGATTACTTAATTACGTTTACAGTTCTATACAGATAATGTTTCATTTTCAGGTCATGGTGGAGTAAACCAACTTGGTGGTGTGTTTGTCAACGGTCGACCTCTACCTGATGTTGTTCGACAGAGGATTGTCGAGTTAGCCCACCAAGGAGTTCGACCCTGTGATATTAGTCGACAGCTCAGAGTCTCACATGGCTGTGTCTCTAAAATACTTTCAAGGTACAATCATCGTGCAGTTGGTTTCTATCAGATTTTATAAAATATTTGTAATGGATTATATTTCATCTTTGAAATTATAGGAAAATACGGTTTTATTTATCAGTTTATACAGTAGTAGATAAGTAAATTGCTGTCCTGTAGTCCTTTGCAGTCCATGGTACTCCTTTGTTGTCAACTTTAGTTTTTTGTAGTCAACTGTAATCCTTCGTAGTCAACTTTAATCCTTTGTAGTCAACTGTAGTCAACTGTAGTCCTTTGTTGTCAACTGTAGTCAACTGTAGTCCTTTGTTGTCAACTGTAGTCAACTGTAGTCCTTTGTAGTCAACTGTAGTCAACTGTAGTCCTTTGTTGTCAACTGTAGTCCTTTGTAGTCAACTGTAGTCCTTTGTTGTCAACTGTAGTCCTTTGTAGTCAACTTTAGTCCTTTGTAGTCAACTTCAGTCTTTTGTAGTCAACTTTAGTTTTTTGTAGTCAACCGTAGTCCTTTGTAGTCAACCGTAGTCCTTTGTAGTCAACTGTAATCCTTTGTAGTCAACTGTAGTACTTTGTATTCAACTGTAGTGCTTTGCAGTCAACTGTAGTCCTTTGTAATCAACTGTAGTGCTTTGTAGTCAACTGTAGTCCTTTGTAATCAACTGTAGTGCTTTGCAGTCAACTGTAGTCCTTTGTAATCAACTGTAGTGCTTTGCAGTCAACTTTAGTCCTTTCTAGTCAAATTTAGTCCTTTGTAGTCAACTTCAGTCCTTTGTAGTCAACTTCAGTCCTTTGTAGTCAACTTTAGTTGTTTGTAGTCAATTGTAGTCCTTTGTAGTCAATTATAGTCCTTTGTAGTCAACTGTAGTTCTTTGTAGTCAACCGTAGTCCTTTGTAGTCAACCATAGTCCTTTGTAGTCAACCGTAGTCCTTTGTAGTCGACTGCAGTCCTTTGTAGTCAACCGTAGTCCTTTGTAGTCAACCGTAGTCCTTTGTAGTCAACTTTAGTCCTTTGTAGTCAACTGTAGTCCTTTGTAGTCAACCGTAGTCCTTTGTGGTCAACTGCAGTCCTTTGAAGTAAACCGTAGTCCTTTGTAGTCGACTGTAGTCCTTTGTAGTCAACTGTAGTCCTTTGTAGTCAATCGTAGTCCTTCGCAGTCAACTGCAGTCCTTTGTAGTAAACTGTAGTCCTTTTTTAGTCAACTGTAGTCCTTTGTAATCCACTGAAGTTCAAATTTATTTTGTACTAAAATTTTTCCGAAATCCGTCAAGTTTAAAAAAAAGGAATTTACTTTCAATTAAGTGAAGTTTTTTTATTGTCTATTGAGAATTCCGAATCTACAGATTCTGTTGGAAGTTTCTTTTTATTTGAACCCTGATTTAAAATTATAATATTTTAATATTCTCCGGTCTGTTCCTCGTCCCTGCTCCAGGTACCCTGTACAGCAGGGGGGTCCGGGGACACCCTGGAGTTTATGATCAGATTTATGTCTAAACCTTGATGTATTTTATTATTAAACCTGTATATACATACACTGCAGTGCACCAGTGCGTAGATATATATACTCATCTTTCTAGACGTAAATTTACATCAAAGTGGGGCACGGGAAGGGGTTGAAGGGGGGTAAAAAGGGAAAAATGGTGATAAAGGTGACCTGATTTAAACCATTTTATAAAAGTCTCGAAATCTTAATAAGTTTCTTATTATTATATTAAGATTTTTGTGAAGTGTCATTTAAAAAGGTGGTTTTGCATTAAAATAAAGCCGTCTTTCTCACAGAGATCCAGACAAATTTAAAAGTTATGCATACATTTTAAGACCGGGTTAACTTTAGATTTTTGCCACGCCTTGTTCTACGATGGAACCACACCAGCTCTCATATACATTTGTAAATCTGCAGCACGATTATTTATAGCTTTAATTTAAAAATCACATCTGTTTGTCTGTTACAACTGTTTTTCTGTTACATCTTTTTGCCTCTTAAAACTGCTTGTCTGTTACATCTGTTTTTCTGATACATCCGTTTGTCTTTTATATCTATTTGTCTGTTACATCTGTTTGTCTGTTACATTTGTTTTTCTGTTACATCTGTTTGTCTGTTAAAATTAGTTGTCTGTAAAAACTGCTTGTCTGTTACATCTGGTTGTCTGTTAAATCTGTTTGTCTTTTACAACTACTTGTCTGTTACAAATGCTTGTCTTGTTACAACTGCTTGCCTGTTACAACTATGTGTCTTTTTTGGGTTTATTTCGAAATACNACAACTGCTTGCCTGTTACAACTATGTGTCTGTTACAACTGTTTGTCTGTTACAACTGTTTGTCTGTCACAACTGTTTGTCTGTTACAACTGTTTGTCTTGTACATCTGTGTGTCTGTTTCATCTGCTTGTCTGTTACAACTGCTTGTCTGTAACAACGGTTAGTCTGTTACAACTGTTTGTCCGTTACAACTGATTGTCTGTTACAACTGTTTGTCTGTTACAACTGTTTGTCTGTTACAACTGTTTTTCTGTTACAACTGTTTGTATGTCACAATTGTTTGTCTGTTACAACTGTTTGTCTGTCACAACTGTTTGTCTGTTACAACTGTGTGTCTGTTATAAATGTCTGGCAGCCGAAGATAAATATTCTAATATTCTCCTCACAATAAAATATTTGAATATTTAGAAATATCTATCTATCTATCTATCTAGGTACTATGAGACTGGAAACTATAAGGCGGGTGTGATCGGTGGGAGTAAACCCAAGGTTGCCACACCCCCCGTGGTTGACGCTATAGCGAAGTACAAGAAGGAGAACCCGACGATGTTTGCCTGGGAGATCAGGGATAGGTTGCTGACCGAGCAGGTGTGCAACCAGGAGAATGTACCCAGTGTTTCCAGCATCAATAGGTAAATATATCCTTTTTTTCTGTAACGAGAACAGTGTTATATTCTGACAATTTTTGCCATTGTTTCTGAAGAAAAAATATTAATACTAGGCTTTTAGGGCGCTTCGCGCCCACCTTTCATTTCAACTGTTAACATGTTCTCTTTGTGTATATTGTAAAACAAAACCAAAAACAAAAAATTGCTAATTTATAAAAAAATTTCGTGGATATTCAAAATTTTCAAAAATAGAATTTTGATTGAGGCAAATGATTGAAAATTGGATCATCCATAAACATTTCCCGGGGTCACGCAAGGTTTGGCCGTTTTGATGTTTATTTGATACAAACGGACAGACAGACAAGCATAGTATAGATAGAGATATTAAACCTACCAAAATTTTTAGATTTTACTGAATTTGTTTGGTAATTTTGCTAGATTTTGTTCATATCCAATTTTTACCAAAAAATAACGCAAATATTAGATATTGATCATTAATATAATAATAATGTTTCAGAATAGTCCGAAATAAAGCTGCAGAGAAAGCTAAAATATCTGGTTACGGGGGCGGCAGTCCTATTCCACCAGAAACTAGTTTAAGGTAGTTTTAAAAATTAAAGTACATTTCTCGTAAAATTGAAATTTTAAACATATTTCTTCATATCTTCATATTTTATTCAACTACAAAGCACGAGATAATACAAATAAAAAAATCACAATTTACTATGTAGTTTGGACCCGCCTAACCAGAGTAGGTTGTTTTAATTGGTTGGCCAACTATAAACGAATGAGAATTGCAGATAAAAACAATGTACATTGTACATTTTAAACATATTTATTTAAACATATTTAAAATTTTTGAAGAGCTCTCAAGAAGCCTAATTTTGAATTTCTAATATGTAACAAAATTAATTTGATTAAAATCAAGACTAATGGAGGTATGAGGCATCAAAGCCGTCCCAGTAATATAGCATATTTGTAAATATTATTTTTTAGGCATCCAGCGTACAGTATAAACGGAATACTTGGAATTCCTCAAACAGACGGAAATCATAATTTACATAAACGGAAACGAGATGATGAAGGTAACTTTATATTCATGGAAATAATTGTCGTCTTCCCTTTTTAAAAATAGTATTTCGCTTGATATGTATGTATAGTAGTTGCTGCAAAAGTGTTCTCACACATTCCTAGAGTTTAAAAGAACCTTTTAGATTAATATTGGTTGTTTTTTTATTATTAATATGTTAAATTGCAGGCCTAAGGCAGTTTTTCTATATCTTGATTAATAAATGCTAAAAAGATATTATTTTTTTTTATTGAAAAAATAATCAAAGAATAATTGAAAATATCAAGATAAATTAATAAAGAAAGAATAAATTAAATGAATACAATGAATAAAATGAATAAAATGAATAAGATGAATGAAATGAATGAAATGAATAAAATGAATAAAATGAATGAAATTAATAAAATAAATAAAATGAATAAAATTAATAAAATTAATAAAATGAATAAAATGAATAAAATGAATAAAATGAATGTTTAGATACTGAATCAGAGAAGAGTTTAATGGCGGAGGAATGTAAACGGTTCCGCCAACAATATGAAGGTCAATCCTACCCGGCGGTCTGGGCTGCCAAGTGGGGCGGAAACCCGCCGATTAAACAAGAAAAACCCGCCAACCACGCCATTGCAGAACTAGAACATACGCCAACTCCTCCTCTGACACAATCGCCGGCGGGCGGAACGGAATCGCCTTATCCTGGAGGATTTTTTGCCGGAGGCGGTGGGGCTTTGACATCTGAAACCTTGTATGAGACAATGAGCCAAAACTATCCTGCCCTAACCTCGTCACTAGGTATAGATTTTACATCTTATTTTCAACTTTTACAGGAGGAGGGGGGGGGGTAATAAATACGACCCTATTTATAAATTCTAAATGTATGAATATTATATCTGTTATTTTCCTGTTATTTAGTCTCCGACATGCCGGTGTCGAACATCAAAAGTCTAGAATAATTTACCCGACATCTTCTCCATCGGCACATACAACGTTACCCACAATTATAAGGATGAGACTGCAAAAACGACCTAAATCTGACAATTCCAAGGTCAAATTTAGTCTTCTGTCTTAAATGTAACATTTTTTTGGCTTATTAAATGATAAGGCAAAGACAGAAACAGGTTTACAGTTTAAACTTGCAGACAGTATGAATTCTATTCAGTCGTCTCTGAAGTCTCATCATTTGTGGGTATACCCTGTAAAGTTGGTTTACATGTTTCTGGGTTGGTTTTAAATAATTAAGTTACTTTAGAAAATAACAAAATTATATTGAAAGAAAAACTATTTACTTAAGGACGTAAATAGATTATTTTTATTTTTCCTGACAATTTGGTAAATTTCCATTTCTTTGAAAACGTTGAAAACTTTGTGTTTGTAAAATTGGATTTTTTTTATTTTCAGCATCCATGTTTCTGAAAGTCGTCTTTAATTTTGTTTATTTCAGCCGCCGGAGTGCAGAACGGAGTGAGCGGAAATACAGACTTTTATTCTTCTAATCCTTACACACAATATCCAACCTATCCTGGATACAATTATGCTCAACAGACAGGGATACAGAGTATCCAAAGTAAATAGAAATGGATTCGATACCAGTACATATTCTGTATCCAAAACAGCTTTCAATTTGTGACATTTACTTAATAATGAAAAATGCGCAAAAATGTCTCTAAAACTAGCTCAATACCAATTTCATAGGAGAGCAAAAATTTAGCTAGTTAAATATTTGACAATTAGCACCGATTTTTCATGTAAAAAGTGAATAAAAAAGTCCAAGATTTAAATTTACTTTCAACTCCGGATAAATAGTATTTTTCTTTTTCTTTTGTTACTTATTTAATATTGTTAGGACTTTAAAATTGTCGACAATTAAGGAATTAAAGGTATAATTTTTTTTGTAATGAGATTGTAAAAATTAATCGTGCCATAAAAAAAATTTATATTTAGTTTTGAATTTATGAAAATAGTATTTTAATTTTGTATTTTAACATGTTTGCATTCTTAATTCGTATTTAATTCACAAAATTTGTATAATTTATTTAACTAGTTTTTGGTTTAGTAGAAGCAAAATGTAAATTAACGTTTTGATTATTTTAGTAATATCTTAATAACCATTTAAATCTGTGATAATATTATATAAAATTGTAGACCAGCTTTTAATAATAGTGTAAAAATTGTGAAATATAGTATTAAAAAGTTGTGTGTTTATAATTTAAAGAGCCAGGCAATTTTAACTTTTTAATGTTACATTTTTTCCTTCAGTATTTTAGAATAAACAAGGAAATCACATAAGGAATTGAGTCTTTGGCACAAACTCTGATTTTTATTCCCTATATCTTTACAACCCAATGTCGTAGATCTTAGATATTTCAAACTATGACTTCTGTTATTAGATAATCTAAGTTTGTAATATTAAAGGTTTACATCATCTGGTTGTAGAGATATAGGTATTTGAAAATTGGGATTTGTGGCAAAGACTTAATTCCTATTTTATTTAAATTAGAATTTTAGCAATAAAGAATTCTTTTTGGAAGTGACATGGAAATGACATGGAAGTGACATCCTGATCGGTAATACACCTTCTCTGTGATGGGGTCATCTGAGAATCCGATTGGTTCAGCCGTTTTTTTGATTTGGCTCAAACTCAACCTCAGACTTTCCGAGCCTCAATATTATGAAAAAAAACATTAAAAAAATTTGTCTGTTTTTAATGGCGGTTTTATAAGATTTTAGAAAAAGCTAGATTATTTTGAGACATTTTCATGCCGCTTTAATGGTTAGGGTGATTAGAAGGTTTACAATGAATTTAAAAAGTACATAGGAAAAATGTTCAAAAAATTGTTGTTGTTTTTTGACTAACATTAAGATGTTACCCATGGACAAGGTCCTATACGTACACCGGTTTTTTAAAGGCTATTCAAATAAGTTTGAAAAGTGAAGAAGTTACAACGTGGAAACCGATTTTAAAGTATGGCTCTCTTCATGCTGCTATTACCCCTTGCTTAACTTCTCTTTCTTTTTTTCATTTTTAATGAGAGTTTACAGGAGAAAAAAGTTTATAATTATTTCATTCTTAATTTGTATATTATACTTTTATTTCTATCTGAGATTCTTTTGTCACACGATTTTGATAAAAAAAAAAAACATCCTTATCGGGAAAGGAATATTTGTGCTGGAAAAGCAGGAGGTGCCAGAAACTAGAGCCAATAAATTCTAAACTTATTCATTTTTCAAAGATAATATCTATAGGGCTTGGCAATGTTTCGATAACGAACATGAGTTTTTGAAAATTAGCAGAAAACCCCGATAATTTTTACATCGTTACCTAATAAGAAAAAATAGAAAAAAGAACGAACAAAGGTTTAAAAAAATAATGTCAATTTTCGTAAATATCAAAATCATTCATATACCTTGTTCCTAACGAATTTTAGTATATTTACCATTACAATTACAAATCAAGATTTTAACGAACGGCAACTTCATTAACGAACGATAAAACCATGCATGTTATCAGTTAAAAACGAACGGTTTCTTGAAGAGCCTGTTCGTTCCGTTAATTTTTCTAATCGTTAACGATCGAACGAATTCTAACATGCTCGGCCCTCACCACATTCTAAAAGTTGCATGATCCGTGCCGGTACAACCTGTACTGTATATGCATTCAGTCGTACTGTCCAGTCTGAAGTTGAGCTACTAGTGTGGAGTCGACCCAGCACGTTTTATGCAACAAATGTAACCTGGCAAGATCAACGTTTATCTCAACAGTTGATAATTTAATTACCAACTGAACTCTAAAACCGTTTATACCTTTTCTTTTAAAGCAATATACCCCTGAACTTAGGGATTAAAATGTCGACTCAATCGTTCTCTGCAATCTGGATCTCTGTGCTTTGTTTAGCGTTTTCTCAGACTTCACCCCCCCCCCCCTTATCCCGGTCATTTTAAACCGATCTCATATTTGAGACCACCCATTAGAATATGTAAAACAATGCATCCCCCCCTCCTACCTTAACCCCTCCCTCCCTCCGTCCCCCCCTTCTTGTAATTCAATCCGTTTTGTCAGTATCGCCGATCAGCTTCTGTAGTATTTCTGTTTATATTCATCCTTTATATTACATTAAACAATATAAAAGTATACAATTTAAAACTAATACTCTTTTCTCTGGATATCGCATTTTTTGATTGACTGGGTTTGTCAAAAAACAGGTACAATACAAGACTTTTAGCATTAATATAGTTTAGTAATTCAGAGATGGTTTTCAGAAATGGAGTTTCTTGGTCCCAGTCTAGCGTTTTTCGTTTTCTAAAAATGTGGTATAAAGACAGCAAGGCTTGAAAGATGTTCGCACATTGCTTTGAAACTAACAATGAGTTATTTTTCTCTAAAAAGAGAGAAAACTAGTTTGTCCAAACTAAATATAACTTCTGATGCACTATGCTATGATGAAACCTGAGCGAAGCAAACAATTCCTTTAAAGTATACCACTATAGTTTCAGTAGAAGTAAATATTTCCATTTACTGATAGCACCGATTGAAGGGTTCATATCTCTGATTGGTTAATGAGATTGATAGAAAGATGGATGTTACCGTCATATTATTTCTATTGGTTCAGAATAGACAACAAAACACATGACTGAACCCTGATTGGTTCAGGCGCTAATGGACTCGGCATACATATCCACGTAATTTAAATGTTACGATATACACCAGTGCTTTTTAAACCTTTATCTGAGTAACAGTGCGAAAGATATTCTCGTTTTTCTATCTTGAAAGGAGATTAATTCTGTCAATGTCTCTTCTGTCATTAGTCCACAAATCATTTTTTAATAGACAACCAAGGACACCCCCATCAAGGCATATTAGTTGTTGAATGAAGAATCACTTGAAACAAGCGGACAGTCCCTTTAACAAGTAATTATGCATTCTTGACAAAGTTTAGGAAGTAAATAAAGTAATTAATATATAATGACAACTCCCACCCCCTCCCCACCCGCCTTTAAAGTCCCGCCTTTCTTTGCGTTAAACCGATTTCACCCGTTATTGCTCCAGAGTCAGTTAACCAAGAAAACTATGAGGAAAAGGGATTGATTAGCTCCAAGGAACCGACGCCTGTCAATCTGCCCCCAGGAGTGGGTAAAGGGATTGATGACAGAAGGAACCGATGCTACTGGAATGACCCCTAGGATAGGTGTGAAGGGTTTGAGGTTGCACCATATATAATTTTATTATAGGGAGACAACATCTAAGAAATCTAATGTGTATTTTATGTTTTTAAAAGTAAAAAGTTTTACTAATAGCATGGCCATATGTTCATGTTCATTTAACTATTTAAAAATTCCTATTCATCAGTCACAGGGTTCCAACCAATAAACGTCAAAACGGCATGACAAAAGTACACTTATTTTATATAAACTCTCTATCACTGTAAACTTCGGTTTATTATAAGTACCGGCCGCCTTTTAATCAGCGAAAGTAAGCTGTATAGTACAAATAAATACAGACTATATACAAGGCAACACGGGACAGTTTCTCAAATGAATGATCCCCTTCTATAGAAATATATGTCACATATCATCTATGTGACATATCATCTATGTGACATATCTAACTTAATCTCTACGAATCACTCTCAGATTATAAATACTCCATGAAGGATGGATACATCTTTACGAATACCTCTCTAAGGTAATAAATACTCCGTGAAGGATGGATTCATCTCTACGAATCCCTCTCTAATGTTATAAATACTCCTTGAACGATGGATACATGTTTGTTAGGTCGGCATATTTGTCGTAAACGGTCGACATGGGGTTTAAGGGAAATAGATGAATAAATAAAAGAATGAATAGATGAATATATGAATACATGAATATATGAAGGGATGAATAGGTGAATAGATAAATAGATGAATAGATAAATATATGAATATATGAATATATGAATATATGAATATATGAATAGATGAATAGATGAATAGGTGAATAGATGAATAGATGAATAGATTAATATATGAATATATGAATATATGAATATATGAATAGATGAATAGATGAATAGATGAATAGGTGAATATATGAATATATGAATATATGAATATATGAATAGATGAATAGATGAATAGATGAATAGATGAATAGATGAATAGATGAATAGATGAATAGAAGAATAGATGAATATATGAATAGATGAATAGATGAATAGATGAATAGATGAAAGGATGAATAGATGAATAGATGAAAGGATGAATAGATGAATGGATGAATAGATGAAAGGATGAATAGATGAATAGATGAACAGATGAATAGACGAATATATGAATAGATGAATAGATGAATAGATGAATAGATAAATATATGAAGGGATGAATATATGAAAGAAAGGATGAACGAAGGGATCAAAGAAAGGATGAATGAAAGAGTGAATGAAATGATGATTATAAGGATGAATGAATGAATGAATTGTATATTGTATAATTAGGGTGTGTTAATGTATAGGTTTGATATCAAAATCTGGTATAAATGTAGCAGATGTTAAATCTGTTTTAATTTATTGGATAATTTGTACTTCTACCCACGCTACAGTGGACACATCCCACACAAATTGAGATTTTTTAGGGGTAAAACAGACTCTTTTTAGGGGTAAACCAGACTCTTTTTAGGGGTAAAACAGACTCTTTTTAGGGGTAAAACAGACTCTTTTTAGGGGTAAAACCGACTCGTTTTAGGGACTTTAGACTTAGAGTTAGTTTTTGATTTTTAAAGTACAAATTTTCATACAAGTTAAATATGTCTTAAATATGTAAAAAGAGCCATCTTTGGCTCTAAACAAACTTTATGACTTTACCGAACAACTTGGCTTAAATTCAATTCGAATCGAGAATTTTAAAATAGATGTAATTAATTTTTTTTGCACAAGTATGTATTTAAATTTTTATAAATTTCTTGACAAAACTTACAGAAGAATAATAACTTCATGATCGATGATGTATCATATCAAAGATGCAAATATTGATAGAAATTGAAACCTTGATCCCTACATTCCTCCCCCCCTCTCCAAGCTCTTCTTGACTGATAAAATCTACACCCCTTGTCTAATAAACCCCCGTGGGACCTCCCCCCCCCTGGAACCCCCCTGGGAACCTCTCTATAGATTAAACTGTTACAGTCCACACTTGCTCACCTAAGGGGCGTTAACAGGAGGGGAGGAGGGGGGCCTACTAGACTAAGCCCCCCACTGGATAAGTGAAAGCAGCGGGAATTCCGCCCCTTCCCCCTAGAAAGTATAAAAGGTTAAGCCCCCCCCCCTGGAAAAATTCTTGTATAAGCCCCTTGCTCAGATCTCCTCTAACATATAAATCCTAGAGCAATTGTGTGATGTTTCAATTAATCTTCTCTCCTAGAAAATCAAGATAATCTTCAAAATTAACAAATGTTTTTTTAATTTTCTGATCTTTATAAAAAAAATGATTTTAGTTTACATTTTATGCTTAACTTACAATCTTTAGTGTTTTTTTTTTACAAAATTTATTATTTTTATTATTAGATTTATTTTGTACACAAAGGTAAAATGATAAAACAAAAATAAGGTATAGGAATATAAATATATTCTAGTCGGTAAATAAAAAGTTAATCATGGTTGAGATATCAATATCAACATAATTTTTTAGAACAAAATAATAATCTTTAACTTTGAGTAATTCATGAAGAATGGGTAATTTCCATTCTTGGTCAAAAGAACTGATTTCATATCATATTTTGTTTCACACAAAATTTGTTTAGTTTTTTTTTATTTTACATTGCAGTTTTGTGCAATAGATTCAACATTTTTACATAAAACAGTTCTTAAATTATGTTTAAAACAAGCTATGCAAAAACAGACACTTGAGTTTTCAGAAAACCCTGCGTGAAAAAGTTCTAACTTTCTTAAGTCCGAAGAAAAAAGTCATTAGAAATAAAGTCCTTGCCTTGGATTCCGGAGAATTTTTTTTCCAAAATTATATGATACTAGATGGAGAACTTGGCCTTGCCCAGGTTTATAATATTAGTCATAGTTATTCCCGCCGTGTACCCGTGTTTAATATTAAATCATGGTTTTAGCAGTGTTGCCCCGTGGAATTTCAAAAATTTTGAAAATAACTTTCATCTATTCGTTTATATTTTAAAGCTAATTAATAAATCATTTAATTATTATTTTATTTTTCAATACAATACATTTATTTATTCTAAAGCTAATTCAATAAATCATTTATTTTTCTTCTTCTCTGTTGTTAATCTATTTAGATATTCATACATTTATTCATTCTTTCATTTTTTGTTTTTTTTTATCCTGTTCTTTATCTTAGTATTTGTTTTAAGACATTTATATAGAGCTAGTTTTAGAACATTAATATAGAGCTAGTTTTAGGACATTTATATAGAGCTAGTTTTAGGACATTTATATAGAGCTAGTTTTTTATTGTAAACAATGTTTGCTGGGGCCAGTTCCTTATTTACAGCTAGCTGGAGCACCCAGCGTTTCCCAGGCCGGTTTTTATAATTATTAATATTTAAGAATATATATGAATAGCTTTATATTAAAACTAATAGTCACTCAAAGTTGCTCCCGCCGTTTACTCGCTCATTAGTTTTAAATTATGATTTTAGCTAAAGTGCCCTGTAAAGTGTAGGCCGTGGATTTTCTAAAATTTCCTAAATTTGTTTAGCTTATGTCAACCCCGGGTCACCAATGGCCGGTTCCATCGAACAATGTCAGCCAATGTTGATCCAGCCGTTTGGCCAGATATAGCCAACTAATACATCACACTAATCTATGAACAATACCAGCCTTCTTATAAGCATAGACAGTGACATCCGTAAATGACGTCACTGATTATAATATAGGGGCAAGTGTAGGGATTAGTGACGTTATTTATGGATTTCACTTTCCATTGCTTAAGAGACGAAAGTAGTTGAGTCTTTGCCACAAACTCTGATTTCCTAATCCATATATCTTTGAAACCCAATTTCAGAGACTTTCTAAGTGTGAAGTATCAAAGGTTTTCATCATTGGATTGCAAAGTTATTGGGATTACACAATTTGCGTCTGTGGCAATGACTCAATTCCTTTTCCGTACATTGGTTGTAGAGTATCAAGATTAAGCAACCTAAATGTACGTCCTTGAACATAACTGGCCCGAATTTGCGACCTCGTGGCTCCTCTAGTATAAATTTGACACACACGTATGAGAAAGTAATTTACATCACATATGGCATGAAATACAAAATTGATTAAATGTCGTCTTCCTTTTCCACATTTGTGTGTGTTCCATGTTTAAACATATAAGCAAGATTTGGAGCAATCCTTAAATTACATATTTTCCGTTAAAGTACTTAGGATAATTATTTTCGCATCAAAACTATTTCTCACGGCAATTCAACGGAGTAGGGCGGAAATAATTTATTTACAATTGATACACCCTTTTAATATTCCTCTGCTAGTGATATTTTTATTGTTCCTCTGCTAGTGATACTTTTATTATTCCTCTGCTAGTGATACTTTTATTATTCCTCTGGTAGTGATACTTTTATTATTCCTCTCCTAGTGATACTTTTATTATTCCTCTGCTAGTGATACTTTTATTATTCCTCTGCTAGTGATATTCGCTCCCCACCCTGTGCCCTGAACAATATGGACAATTTTTTTAAAGGGACTGTCAGTATAATTTCAAGTGACCCTCCATAAAAGATAGCAATGCACGAGTTTCAACGGTAATCTTAAAATCTTTGTCTGATCAATCATGTATTAGATATAGCATTTTATTTGTTCATTTAAACTTTTTTCATTTGTGGTTTCTCTCCAAAAAGTAAAACAAAACAATGGATAAATTTACATAAATATTCACGTTTTGAGTCAGAAAAACACGTAATCTTCCACATTTTTGATCAGATAAAGGTTTCAAGGGTACCGTTGTAAATCGGGCATTGCTGTCTTTGTATGAAGGGTCACTTAATTAAAATTACGCTTACAATTACTTTAAACTTTGTTCGGAATTTTAGAATATCATGTTCTTAATTCTGCATGCAGAAATTTTTATCCTAAATTCTGTATGCAGAATTTCCTATTCTAAATTCTGTATGAAGAAATTCACTTTTATTTATTTTCAGACTTAACTCTACATGCAGAAATTCAAGTTCTTGACTTTGTATGCAGAAATTCAAGTTCTTGGCTTTGTATGCAGAAATTCAAGTTATTGACTTTGTATGCAGAAATTCAAGTATGCAGAATTTCCTTTCTCAACTCTGCATCTAAAATTTCCGGTTCTAATACGGTTTTATTTTCTCGACAATGCATAAAGAGCTAGGATGCAGAATTTTATATTTTCAAACGCAAATATCCTGTTTTTACTTTAAACTTCCTTTTTTAAATTTGTAAACAGATTTTCATGTTTAAACAAATTAATAATAATAAAAAAATGCTCGGATAATGTTTTTTTACCGAGTCCACTTGAAATAAGATCGGAAAACTTTTTGGTAAACCTTAGATCAGAAAAATCTTAGGTCAAAGTAGTTTCCCCTAGGTCGGAGGAGCAGGTACCTATTTTTCAGAATATTAATTTATTATTTATAAATTCTCGCAACCTCTCTTACGTTTCATGATAGTCGCGCACTGAGCACTGCGCGCACCAAATCATTATATACAATTCACTCTCTGCAACTTCTAAGCAATTGCTTGAAAATACAGCAAATATAAAAGTTTTGCTAATCAATAACAAGTTTATGATAAAATGTGTTGAACCCCATAGTAAGGGATTTTCGTATTAAATCTGTGAGAAACCCGAAAAGCCAGCATGACGAAACTTGTAATTCAGCACAATACCGTAGAAAATTTCCTTTTTATTCGCAAAATTAGATGAAGTAACCCAACAACCGCACGAACACCCTTTCACAAACTCACGAACACATGAACAAACACATGAACATAAATACAACTGTAAAACTGAAAACACAAGCTTCTGAACATGCAAATACTCAATAACAAACTTGTGAACAAACGTAATAAAAAAAACAACTTATAGCGTTCATAATTGAAACAGGGGCACTCAAAAACAAACGTTTGAACATCAAATCATTCAAAACTAAATTCAAGAATTTAAAATTACTAGGCTTCTATTTCAACTTTTTATTGTGGCTTTATATGTGAGCATCTTCTCTCTTTACAGTATAAAAAAAAAAAAAAGTTTGCGGATTTCATAATATTTTTTCGCGCATTTTCAAAATTTTACAAAAATAAAAAACTTTTAACACACATTTTTTAAATTTTGATCATAAACCTTCCTTGGGGTCACGTTAGGTCCCACACAAAATGTGGGCCCGATCGGTTCAGCCGTGTTGACGTTTATTGAATACAAACACACATACAAACACCCTAACAGACACCCAGACAAGCTAAATTTATATAGAAGAATCGAGCATTCGAAAACGTTCTAATTCTATTAAAAACAAATATTTTGAAAATCAAGTATCAAATCTTAAACACACGAACACTCAAGCTTTTGAACCACATGAACATGTCACTTAAAAACAACAAAACAAATTTAATTATTACTATCATTAAAACACAAAACAAAGCTAACATATAAAAATAGACCCATGATTAAAACTATATACATATCAATACGCCCACTTAGGTATATCAAATCAAGTGTCGTTATTAAAATATCTAAATGGACTATTTTGATGAAAACAGTTATGGAAATAATATCATCGTGAATAGATTTATACTATACTTTCCTTTCTATCCTTTGTTGCTATAAAAAGCGTTTAATAAAACTTGTTTAAAATTTTCCAAAAATTAGTAAAGATAGATAATTTTCCCTGGTAAATAATGAATAAAGATAACTGATGAATTATTATTCCTCGCTTATATTTCCTCACAATACAAAAACAACATTCTCTTTCAAAAACCAATCTAAGGTTTATCAAGTTAAATTTTTTTCAATCCTAACTGTATCTTATAGTAATAGGAAAATGAGTAAAAAGACGTGAATGATGAAAAATATGTTTAAGTGCTGGCAATTTTATATTTTCTTCCCTAATTATTGGTTTACGCTAAAAGGCGTTCAATGGTCGTTAATAATTTGACATCGGAGAACCTCAGCAATTTAGTGGTGCCATCATAACCAACACTTTTTCATTCATTCATTCATTCATTCCAATTTTTTTTCTTTATTCATATTTCTAAAATATAAGACTTTTATCCATTTTAAAATAAAAAAGTTTATATTTCGATGAAAAATTACGTTTCGATTGCCATTTATAAAGTCTCATCCTTTGTAAAGGGACTGTAAGCGTAATTTCAAGAGGGCAATGTCCGATTTACGTCGGTACCATTTTAACTTTTGACTGTGCATCGAGTGAGAGAGCTCTGTGTGTAAATGTGTTAAATTGCTGTTGAAACGTTTTGAAACCCGGTGTATACGCTGTGTGCTAGCGTCCCTTAAAAATATCGTCTTTTTTATGCTAAAAGTGATTTTTTAACAGACGAAAGTAAATTTTTTTATTTTCTACCACTTCTATAAAGTTACTTTTGATATTTCTCAAATAAATAACAGCTTGTAAACAAAGTGTTTAATAGTTAATATCGTTTCAGTAGATTAATAAGGATATGTATGACATGGTTGATCAGACAAAGGTTTAAAGTGTACCGTTGTGAATCGAGAAAGCCACTTTATAAATGGAAGGTCACTTGAAATTACGCTTACAGTCTCCGTAAGCAAAGTTTGTACTTCTTATGCGCTTTCAAAATCGAGATTGACCGAGATATTGAATATTTAGAAAATTATTTAACAGGCCAGAATTTTGACAAAATTGTTGATATATCCGTTATTATTAAAGGTAAAAAAAGGCAGACCACAACTTGTAAATCCAGAAAATAAGAAAGTCGATTCTTTTTTTCCTATTTATGTCTATTGGGACACCTTGTACAAAAGACCATAAAAGGCAGATGTAAATATTGGGGAAAGTTAAAGAAATTGCTTAATTGCTACAAAACCGTTTTAATTGAATTCTCTGTCCCTTTTCCGGTTTCCTTCCCCTCCCCCAGCCCCTCTCTATCTTCCATTCTCCCCGCAACAACCCCTTACCATCCCCCTTCCCTACCAGATCCTCCCCACCACCCCCACCTGTTGTATGTAAACTTCCTTCCTTCCTGAATACGCCTGTATGTTTGTAGTCATGTTGTCTGTTGTATGTATGTAGTCATATTGTCTGTTGTATGTATGCATGTAGTCTGTTGTAAGTATGCAGCTATGCTGTCTGTTATATGCATGCATGTAGTCTGTTCTATGTATGTAGTAATGTTGTCTATTGTAAGCATGCAGTCATGTTGTCTGTTGTATGTATGTAGTCATGTTGTCTGTTGTATATATGACGTCATGTTGTCTGTTGTATGTATGTAGTCATGTTGTCTGTTGTATGTATGTAGTAATGTCACATGTGGTTTTTATGTGTGTTATCTTTTTGTATATTGAATGATGTCTAACGTTATCTGTTTTTTTTGTAGTCTGTTAACTAGTTCTGATGTCTATTGTCCCTAGAACTTTGTCTATTGGCTTTATCGACTCTTTTTTCGTTTTCTTTTAACTCATTTCAATATTGGCTTTCATTCTTTTTTGTGTCTGTCGTCTGTTGTTTTGTGTTCTGTTGTCTGTTGTCTGTTGTCTGTGTTCTCTTGTCTTGTGTTCTGTTGTCTGTGTCCTGTTGTCTGTGTTCTGTTGGCTGTGTTTTGTTGTCTGTGTTCTGTTGTCTGTGTTTTGTTGTATGTGTTCTGTTGTTTGTGTTCTGTTCTGTGTGTTCTATTGTCTGTTTTCTGTTGTCTGTGTTCTGTTGTTTTTGTTCTGTTGTATGTGTCCTGTTGTCTGTGTTCTATTGGCTGTGTTTTGTTGTCTGTGTTCTTTTGTCTGTTTTCTCTTGTCTGTGTTTGTATTCTTTTAACTGTTTTCTGTTGTCGTTTTTTTTTGTCTGTTGCTGGTATAGTTTTCTTTTTTTCTTTATCTGCTGCCAATTTCATTTGTCTGTTTTTTTGTATGTGTGTCTATTGCTTCCCTTTGTACACTACAATTTCTCGTAAGAATTGGTTACTTAGAGTTAAAATATCCATCTGTTGTCCATGTGTTCGTTTAACAATTAAATATTTTATTCCACCCATTTTACATTTCTATTTTGATTTTCCACCCATTTTACATTTCTATTTTGATTCTCCGCCCATTTTACTTTTATATTTTGATTCTCCGTCCAGTTTATATTTATATTCCACCCTTAATGTTACGCACCCACAAGTAACTGATTAAATGTATTTCTTCTGAATCCAGATGGACAAATTAGATTTTATAATCTTTCAAATAATTTAGAAAATCATACTTTATTTTGTCCTGTATAGTTAACAATTTACTTACTCACCCAAGGATTGCAGGGGATTGATAGAGTTACTCACTTACTCAAGTATTAAACTTACTCAAATATTGAACTTACTCAAGTATTAAACTTACTCAAGAATTGAACTTACTCAAGTATTGAACTTACTCGAGTATTGAACTTATTCAAGTATTGAACTTACTCAAGTATTGAGTAAGTTCAATTATTGACCTTATTCAAGTATTAAACTTACTCAAGTATTGAACTTACTCAAGTATTGAACTTACTCAAATATTGAACTTACTCAAGTATTGAACTTACTCAGGTATTGAACTTACTCAAGTATTGAGTAAGTTCAATTATTGACCTTATTCAAGTATTGAACTTACTCAAGTATTGAACTTACTCAAGTATTGAACTTACTCAAGTATTGAACTTACTCAAGTATTGAACTTACTCAAGTATTGAACTTACTCAAGTATTTAACTTACTCAAGTATTGAACTTAGCCAAGTATTGAACTTACTCAAGCATTAAACTTACTCATGTATTGAACGGGATTGATAGATTTACCCACTTACTCAAGTATTGAACTTACTCAAGTATTGAAGAGGAATCATGATTTACTCACTTACTCAAGTATTGAAATTTACTCAACAATCGAGGGACATTGATGGATTTACTCACTTACTCAAGTATTTAAGGGCATTGATGGATTTTATATAGACACTCTTGTTTTGAGAACTAAAACAGCGTTATTATTTAAAATCAATGGAATTTGCATTTGGGGATTTAAATCTTCCATTGGAGAGCTGTTGAGAAGAAAAAATTATAAATAATTAGATAATTTTTCTTTTTTATACTTGTGTGTAAAATGAATACTAGAGAAGCTAAGATTACACAAAAGTCGTACTATTGTTGTTTAAACTTGACTTTCTTGTATTTAATATTTAGTGGCATATTTTGAACCAGACTGAACCAATGTATTGTAAAGTCCAGTATCACGTCCCTATATTCACACACCATGAACAGTCCATTTAAAAGCTCTAGCTTGAGAGAACACAATAACAACAGGTTTAAACCGAGATTAATCCAGAGAGAGAGTTTTCATTCTCCGCTAATTTTTTCCTTTTCAAACCAATTTAAAGATGAATGAGTGGAATCAGGGCCTTTCACAGTTCACCAATCTTCTCTACATTTCCTCACAGTTTTTTAAACAAAGGCTAACAAGTGCCTGCACCTAATTGCAGCTCTCCTATTGGTTGAACCGAAATCTTGAGCTCTGATTGGTTACTGTAACAGGTGTGCTTGCCCCCGTTGTTCTGATTGGCTGCCCAAGCGTGAACCTGCGCGCGCTTTTATTATTACAACACGAGCCAACTCAAACCAAAGGTATTTTCCACTTGAAGCGCGCGATTCATGAAACATTTAAGATAATTCGAAAAAAATATTTAGAAATTTTTTTGTTGTTCTATCATTTTTAGTCCGATTAAACGTTTCTTGGTTTTTATGCTTTCTAAATATTTTACTGTTTACATTTTACACCTGTTTTTATTTTACAACAAATCATTTTTTTATTCGTTATAATTCTTTTATGGACCCAAACTAGTTTGCTGGTAACATTCATGAATATAAAATAAAAATTTGAGGTGTTACGAGGTCAAAAAGACGGACGAGTAATTCTGATCAAAGGTTACAAAGTTCTTTCTGTTGAAATTGGAGTAGTTTTAATGCATATGTAGTATAGCTCATAATCTAAGATTTGCGACAAATGATTTTTGTTGTGGATTTTTTTCTTCTAAATTTACTATGTTTTGTTTTAAAATTGGCGTCTTTCTTTTTTTCTAGCTTCTATAGCTTTTTTCTTCTTTATTTAAGGTTATTTAATTCTAATTTCCTAATTTTACGTATACAGAAAACCATATAACAAACCACTTGAAAATATAATAAAAATGCATATGTAGTAAAATAATTCATTAAAACGATAGTTAAAAAACTTTATAAAGAATTTTATTAGCGTTAAAGAATATGAACTATACCAGGGAAAAGAAAAAATGGCAAAACATTTCTTTTACACTGTCGGTTCATGAAAATGAGACATGAAACTGAATTTGAAAAATCTCTGCCATAAGACAGGTTACAAAATTTCTCAACATAAACCATTATACATTCAGAGACCAGATTTTATGAATAGCGAGAAGAAGTTGAACCAGTTTTATTTTGAGCTGGGTCAAGCTGACAGCAGTGATGCAGTTCTACGTAGTTTAACTACTTCTCATTTTCAATTAATATGGCCCCAGATTTAAAAAAGCAATTAGTAGTTGAACCGCGTAGAAGAAGTTGAACCACTTCTTTTGTGCGTCTGTTCAAGTTTGAGTGGAAGTTTGAGTGGAAGCATTTTGAGGAGTCCTCTAGAAATCCATACTTTTCTTTTTACAGATTTTTTTGGTTTGATTTGCCTTGTTGCTTTAATCAGTTGACCATGGTACGCTCATTGACCCGATATAGGAATCATCCTAGCTTGCATTCCACAGACAAGAGACGTGGGAAAAAGGATAAAAAATGTATTTTCACACGTTGTTTAGTCACTAGTGCAGGCAGTCTTCTGGAAGAGCAACGTATTCATGGCTTGTGCCTTAATCCAAGCCATGACGAACCAGGCACCCGTAAATGTATGCAGACAGTTGCAGTTATTTATAATGCAGTTTTAGGCCTGAATTCATGCAGTTATAGGCCTGAATTCGTGCAAGTTTAGACCTAAATTCATGTTGTTGCAGTTGTATGCCTGATTCCTTGCAGTTAGGCCTGAATCAATCCAGTTTAGGCTTGAACCTATGGAGTTTTAGGCCTGTATCTATGCAATTTTTGCCCTAATTTCGTTCAAGCTGTATAATAGTACTTTTTTCTTCTTCAAAGTCCTTTCTATAGAACCAAGGAAGAAACTCCAGGAATCCGCATATCTTTCTTAAAAATATGAACTGCATATTTTGGGAGGAATGCATAAAACAAACAAAATCGCGTACTTGACAACAAAAGTTGGATGGCTGCCAGTTAAGCGACACAAACTCACGTTTATTCAACAAAAGTCGCTTATGTTACAGTCATCCAAATTTTTGCGGTCAAATAGATTTTAGATTTCGTAACTTAGAGTGTACGTGAGAGAAATGTAAACAAACTCAAAGTTTTGTTTATTTTCTTCCCATAAACTGCAGTACACTTCGTTTGTGAACAACTAAAGTGGTTCCTGGTGAACATTTCTTGGTCCATACAATTACTTAGGATAATAATGATGTAATTTCACCATACACATGTGAGGGCTAGCCATACATTTTGTTAAATAAATACTTTCCAATTCAATTAAATTTTAACTGTAGAATTAAGACCTGAATTCTGTAGTTAAGGATAATCTAATTATGATTGATAAATAGAAAAACCTACAGGGTGTATCTCTAGATAGATTCTACATTGCACAGTGTACAATGTATTGTACAGTGTGTGAAAGAGAAATGTACATTGTACATTGTACAGACAGTGTAGAACAACGTGGCAAACAGTCCAATGTAAAATTTACAGGGTGCTTCATTATATAAGCAATTGGACAGTTTATCTGTGGATTGATTATGCAATACACCCCTTTACCTACACTATACAGGGTGTACTATAAAACTGTATACTGTACAACTGTGCAATGTGGAGGATGTCCCATCAAAATAAAAGATTATAAACAACATACAGATTCCTCATTTGACATCGTACAAGCTATACAGGATGAATATAAAACAGTATAAAGATTTTAAACTTTTGTTAACCCACCCTGTTTACAATGAAGAGAGAATGAACAGATAATGTTAACAATTATTATTAAAGTAATTAGCTTGGTATCATGGTATCACGGTAGAATAATCACATACAACATAGGATACATAGATAGAACACAATATGTTGTAGCTGTATGATCAATAGGATACATAGCTAGAACACAATATGTTGTAGTTGTATGATCACATACAGCATAGGATTCATAGATAGAACATAATATGCTGTAGCTGTATGAACACATACAATATAAGATACTTAGATAGAACATAATATATTGTAGCTGTATGATCAAATACAGCATAGGATACATAGATAGAACATAATATGCTGTAGCTGTATCCTGATTTAGATTCCATAAAACATAGGATACATAGATAGAAAAGAATATGTTGTAGCTGTCATAGTTCTTAACTAAACTTCTCTACGTTTGACTAAGTTTCATGTGGTTCAAAGAGCCACTGATGTGGTTCAATGAGCCACTGATGTGGTGTGTGGTGGCATATTTACTCTAAGAGGTTAATATGTACAAAAGTTACCATAACTGCTATTTCTCTGATTCTGTCTGTGTACTCTGTGGCATATCTTACATTGTTGCTTTAATTTCAGACGTATTATGAAGTTATTGAACATTAATACCCCCCTTCCTTTATGACCTATTCTAATCCACCTCATCCCTCAATTCCCGTTTTTGATTTGAAATCCCCTTAATACCCATCTTCCACCCTCTAAAACCTATTAAAAATATAATTTAAATATAAACAAGAAATTCGGGTGTTCAGATAATGTAGGATACAGTTCTTTTCTAATCTCTGCAACCCAATGTTGTAGATCCTTGTTTTTTTTATGTATTAATTCGGTTATATCAAAAAACTTAACGTCTTTTCTTTAAATTTCTTTGTTTTTGAGATAAATATACTTGACAATATCCTACCTTCCAATGAACTCCTAATTTATCCCAAAACAGATGTGAATTTTATGTGTCTATCCAATTATCTTTATTATTGTTGACTAACATAGAACCAACCAATCAAAACAACCTACCCTGGTTAAGCGGGTCCAAACTGCATAGTAAATTGTGATTGCGTATTTGTAATATATCATTCCTTGTAGTTGAATAAAAATAGGATATTTATATATAATATGTGAAATATGAACTTTCCCCAATCATTCTACTATATAGGTTACCTACAAAAGATAAATTTTCTGAACCCTAGATAAATTAAACTAGATAGCTCATGTCGTCTTCTCCATATCGGAGTGTTTTAGCCATAGAGAATAGAATATATATTAGAGGGAAATTTACTAGAAAAAAGTGTAAAACGGCCATTTTGTTGTACTGTTTCCATACTGCAGGTGTACTTCACATATTTATGCTATATAACCTTTTGGACCCTGGAATATCATTCTATAGAAAATCTAAAATTATTGTTAAAAGAAAACCAAATTATGAAATAGGCTGGTTTCATAATTGACCAATGATCATTTCACATAGACTCTTTGCCTTTCACTTTAAAAACGATGATTTTCCGCTATAATTATAAATCAATGATGGTTTATATTCACCTAATTCATTATAAAGTTTATTTAATAGTTTAAAAAATTCGAAATTGAAATGAATAGTCTAGGGAACATACTGTATTAATGTACTCTACTGCATATAATTTGTGAACATTTACATGATTTGTACACTTTGAACTCCCTTTCAGGCTGAAAGGGACTGAAAAAATTCATACCGAGAGATTCTTTAAATTCTCCTCTAATATATATTCTATTCTCTATGGTTTCAGCTGAAATTGAAAACATTAATTTAGCTCTGTACTGTAGTAGCTACGTCCGTACAGTACATTGAATAAAAAGAGTTGCGGCAAGTATTGTTTATACTCTGTGCAAATGAATGGTGTTTCGAAACCTAGAGTAATGATTGTAAGTAATCTACCGTGTTGTATTTCTCTTGGATGGATCGGAAGATCCTCTATCTTGTGATCGACTCATCTTCAAAAAAGGCAAATCTTCAATATTTCAACCTTTGAAATATATGAAAACAGTTTAAGTTTTAAAGTATCAGAGGTTAATACCATTACCAGGTTGCACAGATTTAGGGATGAAAATATTGGAGTTGGTGGTAAGAACTCAGTTCCTTTGGGTAGATTTTTATTAGACTGCAGTCGATAAAAGGAAATACCTTTGTTTTCAAAATCATAAAACAGTTTTTTCCTTAGTCCTTTGTAATGGTCTGACGTTTGTACTGTCCGACGTTTGCACTAGTCCAACGTTTGTATCTTTCGACGTTTGTGCTGGTACCAATTGCACATATAACAATTTACATTTGGTAATTTGTCTGGCTCGGTATAGTTTGCTAATTAAACCCTATAGAGTGAACACACAAGTATAGGGTGTCCCACGAAACATGACAGTTGGTGAATGGTTTAAAATGTCTTCTTCCATAATTTTTAAAGTTATTTGATACCAAAGAGAATAATAAAAAATATTGTATGGGAGTCATCGTAAAGTAAAATTAATTTCAACGTAAAATATATTTGAGTAAAAGATCTTTTTAACAAAATGAACTTCAAAAAGTCTTTAATATCCATAGGCCCATGTATAGAACCAGGGTATAAAGGAACTGAATATGGTCCACTTATTGGACCAGGGTATAAAGGAACTTACATGGTCCATGTAAAGGACCAGGGTATAAAGGAACTGTATATGGTCTAAAAGGAACTGTATATCGTCTAAAACGAACTGTATATTTTCTAAAACGAACTGCATATGGTCCATGTATAGGACCAGGGTATATAGGAACTGTATATGGTCCATGTTTATAGGACCAGGGTTTAAAGGAACTGTATATGGTCCATGTATAGGACCAGGGTATAAATGAACTGTATATGGTCCATGTATAGGACCAGGGTATATAGGAACTGTATATGGTCCATGTATAGGACCAGGGTATATAGGAACTGTATATGGTCCATGTACATAGGAACAGGATATAAAGGAACTGTATATAGTCCATTTAAAGGACCAGGGTTTAAAGGAACTGTATATGGTCCATGTATAGGACTAGAGTTTAAAGGAACTGTATTTGGTCCATGTATAGGACCAGGGTCTATAGGAACTGTATATAGTCCATGTATAGGACCAGGGTTTAAAGGAACTGTATATGGTCTAAAAGGAACTGCATATGGTCCATGTATAGGACCAGGGTTTAAAGGAACTGTATATGGTCCATGTATAGGACCAGGGTTTAAAGTGGGGGAAAGGGAAAATAACAAAATTCAAAAGATTCAAATTATTTTGCTCCCCTCATCCCTGTTTTCCGTTAGAAGGTTGGTTAATTGATTGTAGACAGAAACAATTAGTAATTATCCAGGAACCTTTATTTCAGAAGACTTCCAAAATTTTCAGCTTTCTTTTCAGTAGGTTTTTCAGCTTTTCAAGCTTTCGTAGCTTTCAAATTTCCCAGCTTTCCTAGTTTTCCTATTATGAGTTTTTCCATTTGTCTTGTCGTTCGAGCTTCCCAAGCGTTCCTATCATTTTAAGCTTTCTCATTTTTCCAAGATTTCCAAATTTTCTTAGCGTTCCTATTAGCAGGTTTCCTATTAGCAGCTTTCCTAATTTTGCTTTCAATATTCCTGAATTTCCAAGCTTTCTTCAATAGCTTTGAGCTTTCCAAGATTCTTTTATCAGCTTTCCTATTCAGCTTTTTCAGTTTTTCCAGTTTTCTAGCTTCCCTAGCTTTCCTATAAGATTCTTTCCTAGCATACTTGCGTCCAGTACTATTCCTAGTTTTCTTAGCTTTCATAGCTTTCTTAGCTTCCCTAACTTTCCTACTTTTCCAGCTATTTTTCAGAGATTTAATAGCTTACATAGCTTCTTCTTTTAATTTCACAGTTTTTCTTTCTTTTTAGCTTTACTTTACTTATCTTTTATAGCTTTATTGTAAATAGCTCTTCTTCTATATGTATTATTGTTGGGCTAAACGGTTGCCGCGTTGAATGACAAGACAGAGAGAGAGCATGTGCGTAATTCTCAGGGTTATTGTGAACGAACGAAAACCCCGTAAATCTTGAAAAGACAACATAAAGTGTTCTATCTGTATTGTTATTAATCTATGGGTTTATTACATAAATGAAGGAAACGAAGAGGGGTTGTTTGTGTACATCATGATATGTTTACGTATCTAACACTGAACACTTGTAAGAGTGATCGTATTTCTATTTAGATATGGGTCGGTTCGTTGTGTACATCTGAGGGGTTTATGATATAAGCTTAAACTCTTCGTATTCCTTCTCTATGGTTTATGAACTTTTAAAGGACAGATACAAACCTGAATTTTAATAATTTTCTTCTTATGATCATTTTATTCTGTAAGAAAGCATTAGAATTATAAAAAATATTTCTAGAAATTGTAATTTTAGAGAAAATTCGTTTACAGTAAGGCGCAATACATATTCATGGGAAAGGTATAAATCTAGAATAATTTGGAGAAGGAGTAAAAATGCAACAGAATTCTGACATCTATATATTTTCTGCGTTTCCTTTCTCCTCCCCTTTCCCTCCCCTTCCCTCCTTCCCCCTCCTCCCATCATTCCCTATACTTCAACGGAATTTGTAGAAAATATTAGGTTTGTTGACAGCATAAAGGGATGTATTGATATACAGTAGCTAAGCCATGGGAACAATTGCAAATAGTGTTATTATATTCAGATTCAGGAATTCATAGAACATAGAACATAGAACATAGAACATAGAACATAGAACAAAGAAAAAAGAACAAAGAAAATATAAATAAAAAAGTAAGAAAGGTCAGAACAAAACAAAGGATGATTGTAATTAAATTTTAATTAATTTGATCATGTTGATTACATGAAATTAAGGATGATAATTAAAAGTATAAAAATATCCTCTCTCTCTAGGTTAATTAGAAGACTAATTGTGCGCTCGTGTAGTGCAGTAAAGAAGAAAAGATATTCTCAAGATAACTCTTTTTCAGATTATTATCTTAAAATCTCAATTAATGTAAGAAATAATCATTACAATAAACTATTCATTAAGCTTATATGTACAAACCAAACAAAACAAACAATTGGCCAAATTTGATCAAATCAGGTTTCAGAAAAAGGGTTCCATTTAGGGTGTACATTTAATACCTTAGTTTACATGTTAGATATTATATTTAATGAAAAGATTACATTGGACTATTTCTAAAATTACATTGTAAAACTTAGAAGATTGCGGATTACTTTTTAAGACAATATTTTTTCGGTGGAAATTTTCTCTTAAATAAATAATCACAGTAATCCGTAGAAATTACTGCACTCGTTTTTAGTCTTAAAGACTGAAGATTTGAATATTACGTTCAATTTACTTCAGTTTGATATGACACACTGCTAAAAGTATATTTAGATTTGTCTCCATAAAATATGAGTTTTCACTGCAGAACATGAAGAAGCAACCCTCAGTATATTTTTAATTTTGTAATTTTACAAGGAGAAATATTTGTTCGCCAATTCTCATAGATTGTTATAAAAATTACATTGCTTCATACTCTTTTTGGTTCATTATGATAGGTTCGACACAGCAGACAAAGCAGAAAACTATGGATTTAAAACGGTAAAGAGTAAAATGTATAATAAAAGTTTCACGGCTGAACTACGAAGGAAGGGAAAGGATGAAAAAGGAAGGTTTTCACGGCTGTTGAACGAATACCGTGAATTCTCTCACAGATGAGACAGGAAGGACGGAATTAAAGGAATATCTGGGGAGAAGTTGAGCATGAAGTTTAGATTTTTCCCTTGAGCACATTTCCTAGTTTTACTTCCTGCTTTTCTATGTTTTAATTCCTGCTTTTTCAAAATCTACTTCCTGCTTTTCCTAGTTGTCCTTACTGATTTTTAGTTTTACTTCCTGCTTTTTATTTTTACTTCTTGCCCTTCTCAAGGTTTTCTTCCTGTTTTATTTTGTTCAGCTTCCTGGATTTTTTATTTCCAATTTTTTAAGGTTCAAAGAACCAGAATCAAATTTAATAGATTGCGAGAAAAGTTGAACTAGGAAGAGGCAGTGGCGCCACTTCTCATGTGCGCCTGTTCAAGTAAAGTACTTATTCTTCAAAGTTCGACTACTTGTCACAAATCATCAACTTTGATCAAAAATCTGCTTTTTAACTCTATGGCAAGATTAACAGCTTAAGAATCATTTAAATTAATCTTAATTTTTTTTTCTGATTCAATAGCTCCAATCGGCTAATTAGGAAGGAGTACTATGATCGATTAATTGAGTCGTAAAATATCTAAACCAAACCATGCAAGTCTTAAAATTCATTCAATCAATCAAAATGTTATTACATAGTTATTTAAGGAATGCAAGACATAATTTCACACAATTTATTGTTCACGCCTTATTTATTACAAAATCACTTTTTAACATAATGGATTAATTATTAACACAGCAAAGTGTAATGAAGGAAAGTGTACAACTGTACAGTGTGATAATTCGCATTTGGTTTTGTTTTGTTTTGTTTTTAGATAAAAATGGCGGGTTTCAGGTTGCAAAAAATGTAAGATATTGTCTTATTGGTTTGGTCTTATTGATTAACAAAAATTGAAAAAAAACTAACAACACTTGATGAGCAAAAAAACTTAAAAAGAGACAATAAAAAAGGAAAAAGTGACAGAAAGAACAATTGATAATTTTTTTATAACAAAAATTTAATAATTGACGAATCATTGAATTTTCTTCATTGAAAATCGTTAAACGGCTATGGGGGGGAATTGCATGGATAGGGTAAGAATCAGATATATGGGGGTAATNGATGAGTAGATAAAAGGATGAGTAGATAAAAGGATGAGTAGATAAAAGGATGAGTAGATAAAAGGATGAGTAGATAAAAGGATGAGTAGATAAAAGGATGAGTAGATAAAAGGATGAGTAGATAAAAGGATGAGTAGATAAAAGGATGAGTAGATAAAAGGATGAGTAGATAAAAGGATGAGTAGATAAAAGGATGAGTAGATAAAAGGATGAGTAGATAAAAGGATGAGTAGATAAAAGGATGAGTAGATAAAAGGATGAGTAGATAAAAGGATGAGTAGATAAAAGGATGAGTAGATAAAAGGATGAGTAGATAAAAGGATGAGTAGATAAAAGGATGAGTAGATAAAAGGATGAGTAGATAAAAGGATGAGTAGATAAAAGGATGAGTAGATAAAAGGATGAGTAGATAAAAGGATGAGTAGATAAAAGGATGAGTAGATAAAAGGATGAGTAGATAAAAGGATGAGTAGATAAAAGGATGAGTAGATAAAAGGATGAGTAGATAAAAGGATGAGTAGATAAAAGGATGAGTAGATAAAAGGATGAGTAGATAAAAGGATGAGTAGATAAAAGGATGAGTAGATAAAAGGATGAGTAGATAAAAGGATGAGTAGATAAAAGGATGAGTAGATAAAAGGATGAGTAGATAAAAGGATGAGTAGATAAAAGGATGAGTAGATAAAAGGATGAGTAGATAAAAGTATGACTAGATAAAAAGATGAGTAGATAAAAAGATCAGTAGATAAAAGGATGAGTAGATAAAAGGATAAGTAGATAAAAGGATGGATGAGAGTGGATAAAAGGATGACTGAAAGAATGAGTAAAAAACTATGGATAAATTGTCTGATAATGAGGGATGATGGGTCCTTTATCTCATCATATCCTGTAAAAAAAACATTTTCACGATCATTAGTTGATACCCATCCACCACTCAATCACCAGGTGGTCTATATACCCCTTCCCCTGAATCCACTGCACTTTTGGGCGTTCTAAAGTTTGAGTTTATAATATGCTGATCTTCATCCTCATCTTTATACTCATCAACAGGTGTTCCTCCAACCCCCTCCAACCCTCCCTTCCCTATTCCACACCCCTCCTTCTATAGCCTTCCTTCCTTCCTGCCTAAAATAGGCGCAAGACCGCCCATCCTGTCAACAGGATAATTTTCTAATTTACTTTTAGAACTCTAAACCAGACCTGTACATTTTAGAACTCTAAACCAGACCTGTACATTGTAGAACTCTAAACCAGATCTGTACAGTTTAGAACTCTAAACCAGACCTGTACATTTTAGAACTCTAAATCAGACCTGTACATTTTAGAACTCTAGACCAGACCTGTACATTTTAGAACTCTAAACCAGACCTGTAAATTTTAGAACTCTAAACCAGACCAGTACGTTTAAGAATTATAACACACTTGCTTTCAGTTGGGCTGAATGGAAGTATAGGACTAGATGTAAGGATAGGACTGGATGTAAGAATAGGACTGGATTAAGGATAGGACTGGATGTAAGGATACGAATGGATGTAAGGATAGGACTGGATTAAGGATAGGACATGTAAGGATATAACTGGATTAAGGATAGGACTGGATGGAAGGATAAGACTGGATTAAGGATAGGACTGGATTAAGGATAGGACTGGATAGGACTTGTTTGGACTGTGCATATTCTGCCAAAATTCAACAGGACTGAATGAAAGGAAAGGACTGGATTAAGGATATGACTGGATGGAAAGATAAGACTGGATGAAGGAATAGGACTGGATGAAAGGGTAGTACTGGATGAAAGGATAGGATTGGATGAAAGGATACGACTGGATGAAAGGATAGGACCGGATGAAAGGAAAGGACTGGATGGAAGGACAGGACTGGATGGAAGGATAGAACTGGATGAAAGGATTTCTCTGGATGAAGGGATAGGAATGGATTCAAAGATAGGAGTGGATGAAAGGATATGGCTCGATGAAAGGGTAGGACTGGGTGTAAGGATATGATTGGATGAAAGAATAGGATTGGATGAAAGGATACAACTGGATGAAAGGATAGGATAGAATGATGGATAGGACTGACTGAAAGGGTAGGATTGGATGAAAGGATGGGACTGGATGAAAGTATAGGACTGGACGAAAGGATAGGATAGAATGATGGATAGGACTGACTGAAAGGGTAGGATTGGATGAAAGGATAGGACTGGACGAAAGGATACGACTGGATGAAAGGGAGGGATTTTATGAAAGAATAGGATTAGATGAAAGGATAGGCTTGAATGAAAGAATAGAACTGGAAGAAAGGATAGGATTGGATGAAAGGATAGGAGTAGATGAAAGGATAGGCTTGAATGAAAGGATATGACTGAAAGGAAGAAAGGGTAGGATTTGATAAAAGGGTAGGACTGGGTGAAAGGATAGGACTGGATGAAAGGATGGGGATGTGATGGAAATTATACAATATATACAGCACTGACTACTACTGAGTACAAGTTGAAACATTAAAAAGACAATTCTAAGAATTTAAGTTTAATTAAATTAATCTAAAGTAGGACTAGGAAAGGGGACCGGGGATATAGATACATAGTAAGCAATCAAATAGCTAAAGGGGGAAAGTTTAGATAAACTAAATGAGGGAAATGGGGGTTAGGAAAGTAGTAATGGAGGAAAATGTTAGGAAGATGGGAAAGTAGTAATTAAGGAAAATGTAAGAAAGATGGGAAAGAAGTAATTGATTATAATGTAGAAAAGATGTTAAAGTAGTAGTAGCATATAATGTAAGGATGATGGGAAAGTAGTAACTGAATATAATATAGAAAAGACGGGAAATTAGTAATTGAATATAATGTAAGGAAGATGGTAAGATAATAATTAAGGAAAATATAAGGAAGATGGGAAAGTAATAACTGAGGAAAATATAAGGAAGATGGGAAAGTAATAACTGAGGAAAATATAGGGAAGATGGGAAAGTAGTAACTAAAGAAAATATAAAGAAGATGGGAAAGTAGTAACTAAGGAAAATATAAGGAAGATGGGAAAGTAGTAACTAAGGAAAATATAAGGAAGATGGGAAAGTAGTAACTAAGGAAAATATAAGGAAGATGGGAAAGTAGTAACTAAGGAAAATATAAGGAAGATGGGAAAGTAGTAACTAAGGAAAATATAAGGAAGATGGGAAAGTAGTAACTAAGGAAAATATAAGGAAGATGGGAAAGTAGTAACTAAGGAAAATATAAGGAAGATGGGAAAGTAGTAACAGAGGAAGATATAAGGAAGATGGGAAAGTAGTAACTAAGGTAAATATATGGACGATGGGAAAAGGAATATAGAGAGAAGGAAAAGTATTGAAGGAACAGGAAAAATAGGTCGAGAAAGGGGATAGGGGAGGTACTTTTAGATGAGAGGTAAGGGAGGGTGAGTGGGCGGAAAAAAGGGAGGGAGATGGGGGGGGGAAGAGGGAAAAGGTAGGAAGAGGGGGGTATCTGATGACAAAAAATTGAAAAGACCTGAATAATGGGTGTCCTGCTACCGGTCTTGTAATTTGCTTCAAAACAGCGGATGTTCACAAATTTGAAAATTTTGATATAAAAGATTAATGAATTGTTCGAGTTTAAGTTAATTTTCACGTCATTCATCCATATAATTCATTCAGCCATATATATCATCCATTTACTTATACAGTGGGACCCATAAAACTGTAGGAAAAAAAACTGAATTTCAGCAATCTTATTTATATAATTAATGTTATAAAGGTTCGCCGGTAGTTTAAAATTCAATTTTAAATAAAATTCTGTGAAATGAGACAATGTCTACTGTGTAGTGTGTACACTGCACCTTAATATTTTTCAAAACAGTTGGTTATGTTATATTATATTTTGTTTTATATAAACATGCGATCTTGAATTAAAAAATGTAGTGAGTCGGAGACCTGGACCCTTATATAAGCTATAAGTGAGATTTTTATCAAAATCTCAAAAGTTGGTTAAAATTGTAGATTATTAGTATTAAGTGCCATAGAACCTTAGACTGCTTAGTTTTTACTATATTTTTAAAGGGACCGTTCACTTATTTTTAAATAATAATTTGAGTTTAACTCAATTACTTGTTTTCCATATTTTTCATACTTTCTACATTCATCCATCTATCTATATAATAAAACAAGACATTCGTATATATATATGTAATAAAGCTCTTCGCTTATATATAAAAATATTCAGATACATACATAGCTATAGCAATAGCTGGCCAAACGGCTGGACCATTCCATTTAAAAAAAGTTACAATTTTTTTTCACGGGCAACGCCGGGCACGTAATATATAAGAGTATATACAATTATATAAATAAAACATCATTGAACTGCTCTAAACTTTCAAGTCCATTAAATAAATCCTTTACTGCTTCTTCATAAACTTGTTCTCTCTATTCTCCCCCCCCCCCCCCCCACATAATTATAGAACCAGTAACTAACTACCCACTTCTTTCACCGTAAAATATGATTTATTAACATAATTGATAAAATTGATAAAATTGATAAAATGAAATTACAACCTTCTGATTCTATTTTGTTCATAATTACTGAATATTCCAAAGTTTTCAGGCCCCGTATTGTATCAAAATGGTTTGTCTTTTTGGTACACAATTTCAAGAAGAACTACAGTTTTTACATTTTCTAATTGAAATGCAAGTTAACATACATAATAATAGTAATACAAAATTTTTTTGGGTGTAAAAAATAAGATAATATGAAATAGATAAAGTTGCATATGAAAAAAATATAAAACCATTGATGAGTATAGAAGAAGGATAGAGAAACACATATTTAGATAGATAAATAAATTTATTAGATATTTAGATAGACAAATAAAATAGATATACAGAGAAATAGATGAGTAGAAAGAAATATAGATATTTAGAGATAGATAGATAGATAGATAAATAGATAGATAGAGAGATAAATTAACGAGTATATAAATATAAAGATATTTGAACGAGTAGATAGATAGATAGATAAATGAACGAGTAGATAAATAGATGGATAGATAAATGAATGAGTATATAGATAGAAGGACAAATGAACGAGTAGATAGATGGATAGAAAGATAAATAAATGAGATAGATAAATGCATGAGTAGATAGATAAAAGGAAAAATGAAAGAGTAGATAGATGGATAGAAAGATAAATGAATGAGTAGATAAATAGATTAATAAATAAACCAGTACCAGTAGATAGATAGATATACTAGTATAGATGTTGTATAAGGATGGGAAAGGAAGCTCCCAGCGTGTTAAACTTAAACCGTGTCCACCTTAAACCTTTAAATTAAACCTTAGATTTAAACCTGGCATTCAGATCTCTTGATCTAACAACAACATTTGTAATACAGGGTTACACAAAGGATTAAACGGTAAAGACGACCTGAAACTCTTAAAATATGACGATCCAATGGTTAAACATAATCTTTAAATGAATTATTCAATGATTTGGAAAAAACAAGTCTACAAATTATCCAGAATATAAGAAAACAGGCAGTATGAATTCCGTACAGTCGTCTCTGAAGTTTCATTCTTATCCTTACATTCTTATTGAGGTTGGAACTATTGTATGCTTTATCCGTTCATCTGGCGCTAAATCGTTTGACTCTGAATTCTATGGGATTTAATCTAAATTAGTTCTTTGTCTCTATTCTTAAATCCGCTTAGACCAGGATTAAATTTTTACATCCGTCTAAAATTTAATAGCAATCCCTTAAATTCAAAAGTTTCCAATGTGCATTGTGAACAAAGAGTTAAGACTGAGCACTATCTCAACCAAAAAGTCCGGCTGCCGAATATACTAATCTTTATTGAAGGCTTGAATATTTTATATAAGTTCTTTTCTAATCAATTGTAATTTGTCTTATTTATCTATCTATCTATCTATCTATCTATCTATCTATCTATCTATCTATCTATNAAAAGTCCTGTAATGGGGGAATGAAGGAAGGAAGGAATAGAGAGAGTAGTGCAGTATATGGTACTGAATCCCACCAATTAGTGTTCTTACAGTTTGGATTCAGCATTGCTAACCAAGCAAGTTTGGAATTATATCTTCAAGACATTACCTTAAAAAGTTTTAGATGACAAACAAACAAACATGTTTTGTATAATCACCACTAGACACGTTTGGTATTATTATCCCTAATCAAACAAGTATGAAATTATTATCCGTAGACAAACAAGTTTGGTATTATTTTCCCTAGACAAACAAGTTTGGTATAATTATCCTATGACAAACAAGTTTGGAATCATTATCCCTAGACAAACAAGTATGGAATCATTATCCCTAGACAAACAAGTTTGGAATCATTATCCCTAGACAAACAAGTTTGGAATCGTCATTCCTAGAAAAATTTACAAATAAAAATAAAATAAAACATATCAGATTAAAAATTAAAAACCAATCAATCTTTCATTTATATTTGATGTTGAAGTAAAGAAATTTGATATAAACCAACTCCCATATGCAGTAGTCGGCGTTTATATCAAAACAGGGAAGACTGCTTTTTATCTAAGTTTTGATTTCTAATAAGCTTTTTTCAAATTTCAACAAGTTTAAAAGTAAACAAAGAAAAATTTAAATTTTTATTTTTATCTATGTTTAAATTGAAAGTCGTCTTATCGTATTGATATATGACTGTATCCAGCCCGAAAATGTATTTTCAGAAACTTGCAATTATGAAAGAATTAGAAGTTTTGACCAAATTATAAATTATTTATGATTCACCCCTTTATTCCCTTTATTTGTTAGCGAACAGTCCCTTTAAGAGGATTGTGTATTTTTGAGAGAAAGGGGATTCTAATAAAGATAAATAAAACATAAAATCATCATTTGTCCGTTTTCATATATCTGTTCTGTATATATGTCCTTGAACCATTGAAGGGTGGGGGTAGATGTTGTCTAAGGATGGGAAAGGAAGCTCCCAGCGTGTTAAACTTAAACCGTGTCCACCTTAAACCTTTAAATTAAACCTTAGATTTAAACCTGGCATTCAGATCTCTTGATCTAACAACAACATT